>NC_089199.1:24103587-24143587 GCF_963930695.1 Labrus bergylta
GCTGGGATTGGCTTCAGCCCCCTGTGACCCTGAACGGTAAAAGGCGGTGTAGAGAAAGGATGGATGGTTGGTTCAAGGCGAGCGAGCGTTCTCACATGTTTACATCTTGCTGGTTAATGGGAGGCTTGAATGTGTGATTGGGGCCCTCGTAATCAGGCGGGAGGGATTCGAGAGGAGAACAGACACGTGCAAGTCGAGTACTGTACCACACGACCTGCACAAAGACACTTCACAATTAGGCTCTGATCCAAAACCTTGATTTTACAAACTACTTTGCATCCTCTTCTCGCTCTCCTCTTTTTTTTGTTTTTCGCTGCCTTTCCCAAAACCTGGCTTATCCAAACATCCATTTTCCAACTTGTTTTCATTATTTGCATGACCACATAAAAATATTGGCCGTGCAATTTGCACGATACTGCTGCATTTAAATTGTGTTTGTTCACACTTTGTCCACTCTTATACCCTAAAAAAGGAGTGTACTGGCGTTCTTATAATACCCAAGTAATCATGATCTAATGAGAGCTCTTAATAGGTCAGTTGGTAGAGTCCGTCAACTCTCAACCGGAAGGTCAAGGGTTTGATCCCCAGCTCCTGCAGCCACATGTCCGATGTGTCCTTGGGCAAGACACTTAACCCCAAGTTGCTCCTGCTGCTTCATCTTCTGATGGTGTGAATGGACGTGTAGAAAAATACCAACATCATCAGCCAACGTGCTGATTAAAAGTGCCATTTTACTTCTTCATTAAAAAAACAGTTTTTCTCTCAATTGTAAAATCACTAAAGCATCTTGAATAAGTTAAATCGTCCTTTTACATCCTGCTTTCTGGTGTGTGTGATTTTCTTAGAACTTTCTTATTTCTCTCTCTCTCATCTATTTCCTCTTTTTTTCCACCCATGCCGTATTTCCTTCCTGCCTCACTCATGCAAAAGCAGCTTATGAAGACAAGTCTTCAAGTCCTCGCTGTCAGCTCATTTAGCAAGCCATTAATCCATACCACCTCTGTGTGTGTGTGTGTGTGTGTGTGTGTGTGTGTGTGTGTGTGTGTGTGTGTGTGTGTGTGTGTGTGTGTGTGTGTGTGTGTGTGTGTGTGTGTGTGTGTGTGTGTGTGCAGAGGTTCTAAAATTCGTAGAAAAGCTGATTTTAAAAAGCCTGTCATTTTGAAGTGCGCATACAAATACACACCACTCTCACAAACACACACATAATTCAAAATTATCCATCTTTAAAGTACAGGAGCTTCTCTGAGTGTGTGTGTGTGTGTGTGTGTGTGTGTGTGTGTGTGTGTGTGTGTGTGTGTGTGTGTGTGTGTGTGTGTGTGTGTGTGAGTGAGTGAGTGAGTGAGTGAGTGAGTGTGTGTGTGTGTGTGCTGTGCTGTGTGTGTGTGTGTGTGTGTGTGTGTGTGTGTGTGTGTGTGTGTGCTGTGTGTTTGTGTGTCTTAAGAACAAAGACAAAGCAAGACAGGCAGCAGGAGAGAGCGGGCGAGAGAGAGAGGGAGAGAGAGAGGGAGTGTGCACAGGTTCTGCATGGCAGTTAAACAGCTTTAATTGCAGTGAATAATGAGAACAGGATCTTAATGAAAAGGTTTATTAATGGCACATCGAAGGAGATTAAAGGAGCACTGAGGAAGAGAGGGTGACAGTGTGACGCTCGAAGAAAGAGAAAGTCTGTGTGTGTGTGGCAAAGTGAGGGAGAGAGGATGAAAAAGCAGGTCACAGAGAGACGTTCATGTACGAGTGTTGGAATCAAACACAGCTTTTTGGAGGTGAGCAAAGGATAAAGTAAAGGCCAAGTTTTTCTGATCAGCTGTGTGAAAAGTGTTCAAAGCAACATGTTGATTTCATCGAACAAGTCATGGAAGTCGGTATCCGTTTTAACATTAGCAGTTCAAGTACTGTAGGTGTAGATGTAGAGAAAACCCACTGTCTCTTTGTTTTGAGATGTACAATTACCCCCGTGCAGAGGCGAGGCCAGAGGGGTGGCCAGAGGTGATTTAGGCCTCCCTTGAAATCTTAATGGCCACCCCAGGTGCCACATGTAAATCCTTTTCAGGATTAAGATTTGCCGCTCTTGATCCTGAAATGTTAGTCATATGACAGCGAAACCCCTCACACAGTGAAACAGGTCCACAAGCAGATTTCCCAACTTTCTTTTTTTTGCTTTCTGATTGCACCCTCACAATCAGTAGGAATGCGGCTGAAAGCATCGTGGCAACAGAATGCATGCCTGTTTGATGTGTCCTCCCCTTCCTCACTGAAGATACAAACGCGAGAAACATTGGCAGGAAATATCTGCGGACCTCCTGCTGACCTAGTATTTGTTATGATTTAGCTGCTCGTTGGCTTGGTGATGCTGAGAGAGAGAGGGAGAGAGAGAGAGAGAGAGAGAAAGAGAGACTTCTCCAAAGTCTTAAAAATCATAAATGTGTCTCAGTAAGTATTTTTACCACATTGCAGTTAAAGTCTAATCGGACATTGAACACTCATTACCCTGGAGCTTGGCTAGTGTTAAAAAACGACCCTATAGAGAGGATCCTAGAGCGTCATTATAGTTGAAGCAGACAGCTGCTGACCATGCTCATGTCTTTGAAAAGACGGAGAGTGAGAGCGTGTTTTTGTAGAAACCAAACAATGAGCTGCGACGGGGCTTAGTACACCCAATGGAGCACATCCAAAGCAGCAGACGTCTAATCTGCTTTATGGCACTCAGATCTGGAGAAACCAAACAATTGCGAGCCGCAGTGGACGACAAACTACACAGGAAGTGAGTGAGCAGTGTACATGGACCTACAGGCCAACAAACACAGCAACAGACGACCGGTGCATGGTGTACCAAACAGAGAGGACAGATGGTTTGAGAAGTGTTCAAAAGTGTTCTGGAGAAACTCTCCCTGTAGTGGGTCAAAACACCATTCCTTCAACCGCGAGAACCCTTGATACCTCTACCTTTTCTGACTGTTCAGATGAGTATATGATTGACAACCTGCACGCTCTGTCTTCATTTTTCATCTCAGTGAACCCGCCCTAAAGGTGGGCGTCATCTCCCCATGGGAATAACCCTTCCCAGAATTCCCTGAGACATCTTCTATCAAAGCTGAAGACCAATTGTTTGGATTGGTTTTCTCCAGATGTTTCACAATTGGACGACTGATCTGAACCTTCACAGATAAAAGATTGAACATGACTTGAAGGCCAATGTACTTCCAGCCCTTTAGTTTGATATGATGTTTAGTAGCAGCCGCTCAAACCACAAATCGCACTGAGTTACAGAAAATGGAATTTACCAGTAATCAGTGGGTATTTCCAACCCAAAACAGACTGGGTCAGACATATTTAAAGGTCACATATTCTGCTAAATCCACTTCACCATGTTCCTCTAACTCTAACATGTGTCTCTAGTCTGTCTACAAACCCCCCAATGATGAAAAGTCCATCCTCTCCGTCTTCTGCCTGCTCCACTTTTCAGAAAATGTGTGCTCAAACAGGCCGTTTGGAGATTTTCCCTTCATGACATCACAAAGGGCAGTAACCCCTCCCCCAGGTGGGTGACACTCCCACAGCTAGGTGTTTGTTCTGCCCTCTGAGTCTGCCTTCTCACCGTAAACAATAGGACATGGAGCGAGAAAGCCCGAGTACACCCAAGCCCTTCTAGAGAGATCAAAAATGATGAAACGTTTGTTAAATACAAGGCCTAAAATAAACTCACGCAAGATGGCGTCTGCTTTGGCGTACCCTGAGCCACTGGTGAAAGGACTATTTGCTTTCTTGCCAACTCTGATTAACAGGAAACAGTCTGGTTCTACTTCTGCACAAAACTACTTCTCTTCTGTCAAAACACCTCAAATATTTTTTGCATCCTCACGAGCTATAAATGTAGACGCATGGAGGATTGTAATGTTGTTTTGGACTTTTTCTACCAACCTGTCATGGATTGATTACCCCGGCTGTGTTGGAGACCTCCTTCTATCGATCTAAAGAAGTAATTTCAACATCACAAAAGAGCAAATCAATGAGAGGTCCAGTCGTCAAATCACCCTGTGGTTTTCTGTCTCTGTCTGTTGGTCATTTTTTATCTCCTCTTTTACATCTTCTCCTTCCTCCTTTTTATCTTCGTCTCTACTGTGGACTCCTCCTCGCCTTCACCTCTTCTCGTCTATCCTCTCTTCATGGCGTTCTGCCCTTTTCTTACTCGCTGCCTTACTCGCTCGCTGTTTCTTTACATCACTTCCTCTTTCTTCCTCATGTCGGCCACACTTCACTGCGACCTTGTCTCTCCACCGGGGCCAGAATGGGATCCGCAGTCACAACAGTTTCCTCAAAGTGCTTTTCTTAGCGAGTAAACTGAACCATCTCCTGTTCATGTTGAAGTTTAGCACAGCATAATGGGATCGATTGGTATGCATAATTTAACTGACTGTAAGGTCGTAGGGAAAAAACACCAAACTGGCTATAGAAACAGAATCTCACACTTTATCTGACGTCTACAAGGTGGCATACGCTGTCAGAGTAATCTAGATTGACTGATGGCATCGTTCAATCTTTTCACAGTTGGTTGTGGAGGCTTAGTTTGAAGGCGTTGTTGGCTGACTGAATGAAATATTGCTGTCCTTTAAAAATCATAATTTCATCTAGATTTTTGATAAAGGTGCGACAGCGTTTTAGGGCCAAGGTAAGGAAAAATAATCAAAAAATTTGAGATAAAAAAAGACGTTTATTCATAATATTATATTTGTAAATCATTTAAATGAGGCTTTGGTTAAATTATCTGAAAAGCAGCCCATCCACCAGCAGGAAAATTATGAAAGGGGAAACCTCAAAGTGATTTCCACCGCCACAAAAGAGACAACCTCCTCCAAGTCTTTCTGCGGTAAAGCTCCAGTTTCTTGCAGTATCTTGTCAGGGTCATGATACTTATGACTATGTGATGCTAATGTGCCAAAAAATGAAGTATTTCCTTATTTGTGAAACCTTTACTTTAGCATTTTTTAGGCACAGGCTTGTCTCTGATTTCTCTTGTTTTTCGTTTCTTAGCAAACGTTAAAACGGTGTATACGTCCAATGGAAGAGTATGTGATTCCCAAAGTTTTGTCAAGGTGTTTGAGTCATAAGGAGAACACTGTTTTGAATCTTTCAGACGTCTTTAAGTGTTTGCAAAGTCATAAACTCATAAAAAAAGGGATGTGAAAGGACTGAACTGTCGGCGAGAATTAGGCAGCTTAACTGAACCGAGTCATTTCCTCGTACAAGTCCCTCCCAAAAGGGCCATCATGAGATTTGCAGAATCAATTAATCTTTTTTTTTTTGTGGAGCCAAAATGGCCATCAGTTTCCTCAAATCTCCCCTGTAAATTAGGCAAATGAGCCTCGATAAGTCTTCCTGTCTCTCCTTCCCAGAAGTGGCCCAAAGTGCCAACCTCGACATCCACAAGATTGATTTATTTTCCGTCTGAAGCCAAAGAGGCAGCGCTGCCCCCTCGGCTCCTGAAAATCCCCGCTGTAAATTAGGCTGCTGAACTGTGATATGTCTTCTTGTCAGTCTTTCCCCAAAAGAGCCGTGATGGGATTCCTGAGATCTGTTCATCCGTCATCATCCAGACACAAGATAGGGAGATGGCAGAGAGCCCGTTTTTTTTTTTTTTTGCAGTTGATTCAACTTTTGATGTAACGTCCCCCCCCCTCCTCACCGTTTGTGTTTTTCAGAAGGGTCACCACGAGATCAGAGAACTCCGTCAGTTTCATTTCACCAGCTGGCCCGACCACGGGGTTCCCTGTTACGCCACCGGGCTGCTTGGCTTCATACGGCAGGTCAAGTTCCTCAACCCGCCGGACGCCGGGCCGATAGTGGCACACTGCAGGTAAGGACACAAACAGTCAAAGAGGTATTTCACTGGAACTGAACTTTAACCACTGATGCTGTTGGTCCGAGGCTGCAAAGGGTTAGAAGTACAGGTCCAGGTTGTGCATGTAAGTGAGGGGGCGTGGCTTAAGAGGGAGCACAGAGGGGATGGGGTGCAGACGGAGCATTGAGGGAATGCTACTTTCTAAATCCTGTTAGTTTTAGAAAATGTCCAACCCTGCCTCTAACCTTCTAAAGCTGTGAACACACTGGGAGATAATCGGGCTCAGTTTGGGACCCGAGTTTCCTCTCCGTCGTAACTTAAACTTTTGCTTGGTTCTGAAGATTGTCTCGCCACATTTTCCCGTGGCGTGAGGTGCGTTAAGTTGACTAATCCATCTGTGTGACTAAATAAATATTCAGCTCTAAAATAGCCTATCCTCCTCGAATCTTTTTTGCCTTCCTCCTCTGTGTGTCTCCAGTCTAAGATAACGCTTTAGCACAGGTTGTCATTACCAACACACACACACACACACACACACACACACACACACACACACACACACACACACACACACACACACACACACACACACACACACACACACACTCACATCGAGCCCCTCTGGCCCATAAATTAGATCGATGGTATTAACCTTTAAAAAGTAGGCAACAAGAAAAAAAAGAAGAATTCACCTTCCACCCCACTTTCATCTCCCCCCCTCCCTCCCTCCCTCCCCCTCCGATATCATTGGACAGGTAAAGGGGGGAGAAAAAAAAAATGAAGTGACAGTTTTCCATGATCCCCATGGCGACAGTATATTTAACCTCCATGTTCTGTTCTTCATGGGATGTAACGGGTCAACTCCGGGGCCGAGCTGTCAGCAGACGCAGGCTTAAAAAGGTCAGCTCTGTGACAAGCTGTGGAAAAAAAATAATGTAGAGTAGATTTCTTAGATTGGAAAGAGCATTTAAAATTAACGTATTCCATTTGGTGGTCCACCTTAATACAACCCACAGCTATGAGGTGGTGTCATGGGGGGGGGGGGGGCGTTGGACCCCCAACCTGCCAGAGGCTGTTTGGGAAGAAGGCCTTCAAACAGCCGTATGCAGCACCTGTTCACAAATACTACAACTTTGCCAGAGAAAATCAAAATTCCACTATTCAACTAACTTATATCTACATACTATATATATATATACTGTGTATATATATATATATATATATATATATACACACACATACACAGCATATTATTAAATGCTGGATCCTCGTTTTGAACCAAGCTTAATCCACTTGGTGTTTCTCCTCACTGTGATTTTATTTTCTCTTATTTTCTGCTAACTCACTCACATTAACTCACCTGCTGCGCTGTCATTGGCTGGAGGTGCGGAGGAAGCCAGATCTGGTGCGCTCCCCGTGTAGCAGCCCCCCTCGCTCTGACATCTCTCCACTGATGCACGTCCACATGTCCTGTTTGTGCATGTGCAATATAAAAATGGTCATTATGTATTAAAGTTCGGTTAATAACCGGCTAAAAACTGAGTTTTAAACTGCAGTGGTTAAAAGAAGAAGGATGTGATGCCTTTAGAAAAGCGAAGGAGTCTACAGGAGAAGTTACAAAACACAATCCAAGAGCTCCTTCAGGACAGACAGGGACAGGGACGCACGGCGGGACAGAGACAGACAGGTAATTAGATTTTTCAAAAAAGGAGAGAAGGGGGAAGATATCAGCGGACGGACAACGAGGCGAGGCCGACGCGTAAACAGGCGGCTCCCGTTAAAGTGTGTGGACAGACAGGCGGGAAGTTATGGCAGTCACTTCCAATTTCCGGGGGGCACTCTGACGCTATTGGCCTGTGTCATGAGGCGTCCAAACACACACACACACACACACACACACACACACACACACACACACACACACACACACACACACACATACATGCACACGCACACACAGAGGCCCGGCAGTATTCTGGTCTCAACATTAATCACAGAGGTTGACAGGTAATCTGCCGAGGCGCTCCCTCCTTCTCTCTCTCTTTTCTGTCTTTCTTCCTTCTCTCACTCCCTCTGTTTCTCTCTCTCTCTCTCCCCCCCCCCCCTCCTCTCTCACTCTCTCTCTCTCCCCCTTTCCCTGTAAACTGTCAGGGGGGATTGCAAAGTGAAAGATGGCGTCCCCCCCTCCCTCTCACCATCACTCCATGCCTCATCCTCTCAGCTCCCCTTATACATCCCTCCATCCTTGCCTCCTCTCCCGCCTTGATCTCTCCCCTGTGACGACCACTTCTATCACTCCCAATCACTAACCCCCCCCTCGCTCATAAAATCCACCCGTCCATCTGTTCTTCTTCTGTCCCTCCACTCGTCTTTTCCCTTCAGGCATTACTGCTCCGGATGTGTCGCTTTAACACCTGACATGTGGTATTACAGTCTCTCCATGTTTGTGTGTGTGTGTGTGTGTGTGTGTGTGTGTGTGTGTGTGTGTGTGTGTGTGTGTGTGTGTGTGTGTGACAGAGAGAGAGAGAGAGAGAGAGAGAGAGAGAGAGAGGGAGAGAGAGAGGGAGAGGGAGAGGGAGGAGGGAGAGAGGGAGTGAGAGAGAGAGAGAAAGAGGGAGAGAGGGAGTGAGAGAGAGAGGGAGAGCGAGGGAGGGAGAGAGAGGGTGTGAGAGGGTGAGAGAGGGAGAGAGAGGGAACAGAGAAACTCATACATCTCAATGACTCGTCTATCCTCTCTGATGTCAGTTTTTCCTAAACTGTAAATGGCTAAGCACGCTTATGACTTGATTCTTCATTTGTGATTTAATCGATAAATATTCCATGTTTTCGTTCCTTCTCCCACAGCGCCGGTGCGGGGAGGACGGGCTGTTTCATCGCAGTGGACATCATGTTGGACATGGCCGAGAACGAAGGCGTGGTGGACATTTTTAACTGCATCCGAGAGCTGAGGTCACAGCGAGTCAACATGGTGCAGACGGAGGTTAGTGTGCAGGAGTTTAAAAACAAACACAAAAGAGACACACACACACTCCGGTGTTTCCCCTAGGATGGCGTCGGGGCAGCAGAGGTAAAGTGGAACAATGTTTAAAGGCTTAATATGCGATTTTTCACCCTTAAATGTAATAGAAATCAAGTATATCCTCTGAAAATAACTCTGTGAGTCCTGACTGTCTACAATGGGTGTAACACCCGAGTCCCACTGTCTGTGATGTTTTCCGAGTTTTCTGAGTCCTATCCTCAGTTTGTTTACATCGCCAGGACGGCCGGCCGGCTGGCTCCTCTCCTCACGTATAAAAGTTGTTTAATTGAGGGACTAGAGAAAATAAGAATAACATACTGTACTCACTGCTTAACTGCGTTTCTAGATCACGCTCATTTCAGGTAAATGTACATGCAGTGTGAAGATACGAGCATAATAAAGAAAGAGCTAACACAACAATGCAACGCGAGTTGTTTTGGTTTCATGCTGGTGCTCATCTGCTGGATCAAAAAATCGCATATAAAGCCTTTAAGTTGGGTGCAATTAAAAAAAAAAAAAAAAAAAAATATATATATATATATATATATATAAAATAAAAAAATAAAAAATGTTTTTCTTTTTTTTTAAGATTTATTTATGGGCTTTTTGGGCCCTTTTATTGTAGAGATAGGGCAGTGGATAGAGTCGGAAATCAGTAAGAGAGAGAGAGGGGAATGACATGCTGGTAAGGAGCCACAGGTGGGATTCGAACCTGGGCCGCATGCTTGGAGGACCACAGCCTTCATACATCCCCCATTCCTGGCCACTAACCACTGCGCCACCAGCGCCCCAAAAAAATGGGTTTCTTTAAAATAATTTTTAACATTTATAGGACAAAATAGCCAATCAACAACCTCCCTGTACAGTAAAATGACATTACCAAATCAGTTGCCTCTGGCACATTAAGAAAACTCAAAGAATTAATTTCTACCACTGCACATCCTTTAGGCTAACTACCCAGCCAACAGGTCCTCATGCAGTCCATAGTGGTCTCTCCTTGGTGAGGTGGGCTTAAACTGATTATGGGCTTCGAGAGTATTTTACCTGGGGGGTGTTTGGACCCACATTGCCAACATTGATTTAAATAGGCAAGTTCTGGAAATGGGCTCAGCATTTAGCAGGAAACATGGGTACTGGATGGATTTAGAGTGCGCACCAAAATGGGCCCATTATGGAGCTCATTAAGGCCCATTAATCAACCCATCTGGACTAACCCATGTTGGACCTCCATGGAGACTGAGGAGGGTATCTCATTTTGGCCCCACATGGAGGTGCCTGCCAGGTAGAATCTGGAAGTATTACTGGTTTACATCAGGCCTTGCAAAAGTAATCAAAAAAGTTTAATATCCATCAAAACATGGTTTATTTGTTAAACAGTTCTTTCTTTGCCCCATGAGAAGTTGGGCTCTCACTTCCTTTGTCATAATGTGTCCTAATTTTGTGCAATCAATCATTTCTAAAGACTCTGCGCCGTCACATGTTGGCTGTTTCATTTCAGAACAGAAGTATTCATTTCGTCTCTAAGCTACCTTAAGCCCAACCTAATCCATCCCGCCTCCGCTTTCCATTTGTTCCCCTGATAGATAAAAAAAAAAAAACTCACATATCCCGAAAAGTCAACTTCATGATGATGGGGAGTAAAGAAAAAAAAAACAGCCTCATTTCCAGACTGACGGCTCCGACTCAGAGACTTCTGGATGTGTTTTAGAAGTGCCAGGTTCAGGAAAGTTAGCCAGGCTGCAGCTCTGAGGGATTTCATTCAACAGCAGCGGTATGAGAGCTAATGCTGTGTTTATCTGTGTGTGTGTGTGTGTGTGTGTGTGTGTGTGTGTGTGTGTTTGCACTCAAAGCTAAGTTAAATGCATCCTGCCCTTCCTTTTGAACATGTGTGGGAGCAATTTGTGTCAGTGTTGAAGCTGCTTGACGCCATTATCACCCTGCTTCACACGACACAAAGTAATTCCTCTTTAAAAGGCACAGATGAGGCATGTGTGTGTGTGTGTGTGTGTGTGTGTGTGTGTGTGTGTGTGTGAATGAATAAGTGCTCTCTTTGTGGCTTTAGGTGTGTGCTTACATGTTCTTTTGCATGTGTGTGTGTGTCATTCGAGTAGCTAATGGCCAAGCGAGGACGTTTTTAGCGATGCTTTTGAAACTCTCCTCTCCGCTCCAAGGGTAACAATTATCATTCAACAGGGAGAGACGGGCCGAGAGATAACATGGGGGGGGGGGGGAATGGAAACAGTTAGAGACGGTATCTAAACATATTGTGAGCGAGAACATGGAGAAGACATGGGTTGAAAAAAAATGAATAACTGTAGTTAAAGGAGGAGGCTGAGGGGTAAATTAACATGCACAGCGGCCGCTGGATTTACGCTGGCTGAAGCTTTTACCGGCGAGCTCGTTGGAGCACAAAGAGCACACTTGATCCAGAGCACAGAAACATCGCACAGCAAAGCACCCTCCCCCCTTTTAATTCACTTCCAGGCTGCAGAGAGGGAACGAGCACACAAGTCATGATTCACACGCACAGAGTGAACAAAAACGATGCTACAGCTTAGCCAAACCAGGTCCTGAGTCCATGCTGTCAATGCTAACAGAAACACAAGGTCAGAGGTCACATGCAGGTGCACCAGGTAACTATTGCCCCCTTTTAAAAATAGGGAAGCGTGCACTTTGAGGACGACAAATTGTATAAATGTTGAGCTTCCAAATTATTTTTAAATTGCCAGAAAGTGCTAACTCCACTGGTTGTAATTACACCAATCAAGAGGGGAAAGCGACCCTACTTTCGTTTGATTCATCCCTACTCTAAACCTCTGATGAGCTCATGGTATGATTTGTACGGAGGCCTGGAGGAGTCAGACGAAATGCATATACAAAATGCTTTGCAGACGAGAGAAACACAACCCCATTGACAGAAAGACAAACCAAACAGAAATGCAAACGCCAAAACACAAATAACCACAACAGACGATGAAATGAGTTAACTATTACTCAGGTTTCTGACGGACTTTTGCGACAGACGCATGTTGAGGAAATAGTGAGAATAAGTGAACGCTCTTTGCTCATTTGAGATGATCAAATAGTGAGATTTATCTTATTAATAAAATATATTTTTAGAGAACTGATGAGCAACATCTTACTTACTTTCATAATTTCTTCCATGTGTCGTTACTTAATTACTTTAAATTGTCATCTGAGCTGTGCGGGAGTGTTTTAAAGTGAAATGAACCATTTAAAGGCGCAGCGCAGTCGTTATTTCCATCACTGTGGCTGCAGGATGACGCTGCAAAACGGAAGCTGAAAGGGACAGAATAGCATGCGATAAAAGCAAATAAAAAAAAATGAATGCATTTAATTTAATTTCAATGAACACCACTTGTTTGAACTTTCAACTTTGGACTTGTGGCTCCTGAATTTGTCTAGCGGCGTTTGTGTTCGTGTTTGAATGCATATTCAACCTGTGGTCCAAATATGGTCATTTCTGGTTTCTTCTAACATGATAGTGATCAGCGAAAGGCCAAACCAGGTTCTCCAAACCAATGTGTGAAATCACCATGGCAACGTCCACTTCTTTTACACAAAAGTGTTTTTTTTTTTCCATAAAGGATATTTTCACTCCAGCTTCTGCTTCATTGGTTCTGCCTTTTCCTCACGTTGCAGGAGCAGTACGTGTTCGTTCACGACGCCATCTTGGAGGCGTGTCTATGTGGGAACACAGCCATACCCGTGTGCGAGTTCAGAGCCATCTACTACAACATCAGCAGACTGGACCCGCAGACCAACTCCAGCCAGATTAAAGACGAGTTTCAAGTGAGAACACACACTCATCATCACACACCTAAACCTTTAGGAATATGAACAGGACTAACTGTCGTTGCTGGTAATGAACTTTGTTCAGCTTGACTCTGAGAAAATGCACGGAGCTATTAGGTCCTGGAACGCCCCTGAAACAGATTCTGTCTTTGCCAAACATAAGGATAGGATAGGATAATACTTTTTTTCTCCAGAGGGGAAATTTGGGCATTGCAGCGGCACAGACAAGATGACATAAGTCCTCCAGTAGGCATGCACATATTTCCATATTTCCTCCCTAGAAGTTTAAAAATGTCTTTTTAGTAAGCAGTCTTTACTTCTTTTCAATGCTTGTATTTTTATTTTTGCATACAGCTGGTTAATCGATTTTCCACTTATAGCGTTAAAAAAAAAAAAAAAAAAGCCCTCAAAATCTAGTCACCAACTTTTCCAATCAAATGCTTTGTTACCATTTTCTCTCCATAGACGCTGAACATAGTGACCCCTAGAGTCCGTCCAGAGGACTGCAGCGTGGGTTTGCTACCAAGGAACCACGACAAGAACCGCAGTTTGGACGTACTATCAGCGGATAGATGCCTTCCCTTCCTCATATCAGTGGACGGAGAGAGCTCCAACTACATCAACGCTGCACTCATGGATGTAAGTGTGCTCTCGTGCACGTGACGCTCGAGTATCTTGAACTTTCCAGCGTCGCCAAATGGAACTCTTTTGAATTGTCTGGTTACCTTTCAGTCATTCATTTTTTTTTTCTGCTCCATCCCAACACTCCAGAGCCACAAACAGCCAGCGGCCTTCATCGTTACCCAGCATCCTTTGCCAAACACCATGGGCGACTTCTGGAGACTGGTGTTCGACTACAACTGCTCGTCCATTGTAATGCTCAATGAGATGGATGCGGCACAGGTACACACACATGCAATTCCCTCTATACCTGCTCCCCCCATCATTTGGCTAACAGAGCTTTAGAAAAAAAAGCAGACAACCAGGAGCTGACCCATCGACTGGAACATCACAGCGCCGGATCAATACGCCCAGAGACTGTTTCTATAAATGTGTATCTGCAGTCCTAGAGTTTTTTAAGAGCCGGACAACTGAGAAACCTTTAGCTACAGTTTTGTGCAAACCAATCCTCTGACCTGAAAAGGTTAGGAGCAGAAAGCAGAGAAACTTTTCTCAGACATTTTAGTTTTTTAAGCGGTTCATGAACTCTGCTAATCGTTACAAAATCTGAAATGCAGAAGCTATTGATCAGAGAACGTTACTCAACATAACGTTCGGCGTGACCTCTAACCCGGTCACGCCGACTGGGCCAGGAGTTTCCCCGCTTGGTTAACCTTTCAGAAAGTTTTGTGAGAAGAGATGAGAGCACAAAACTGGAGCAGCTCGTGTCATCATGTACTTCTTTGGGAGTACATGATGGTTTATTTCTGGACTTTTTATGCCTTCATTTAGAGACAGAACACTCGATAGAGTCAGAAATCAGGAAGAGAGAGGGGATCGACACGCCGCAGGTCGGATTTGAACCCGTGCTGCCTGCTTAGAGCAGTGGTACCCAAAGTCGGGGTCAGGACCCCATGGGGGATCGCGAGATTCCTTCCAAAAACATGTAAAAAAAATGTAAATAGCATGTCTTATCCATTATTGTGAAAATATAAACAAAAGCAAAGTTGACGCCGCTATTTTGGATAGGCGTCATAGTCTGGACAGCTGAGTTGAGTTTTGAGTGTTTGAACCACCTCTAGGGACAATGGGGGTCCCCAGTTGCTGGCCACTTTACTTTTGGGGGTCGCGGACTGAAAGGTTTGGGAACCCCTGGCTTAGACGACTAGAGCCTCTATACATGGGGCAAGCTCACTCACCACTAGGCCACCGTCGCCCCTGTCATCATGCACATTTAACACAAACACAGATGTGTTCACTTCTCTCAGCGTTGATTTGAAATTGTTTCAGGATTCTCAGATAAAAACCTGCACTCTGCATAATGCCTTTTGTTTTTGCAAGTTGGCTCTATCTTGATCAGATCCTGCATTTATTACGTTTTCTATAAGTCTTTGCGTAGGGTCATAAGACCATGAACACTGCATTCATATTCAGACCCTGAGGTCATAAAAGTACATAAATTATAGAATCAATGATGTGTCTGTATAAAGGTTTTATGAAAACGTCCTCTGATCGGCCTCTCTGTTTTCTTGCAGTTGTGTA
Organism: Labrus bergylta; assembly: GCF_963930695.1. Taxonomy (NCBI): domain Eukaryota; kingdom Metazoa; phylum Chordata; class Actinopteri; order Labriformes; family Labridae; genus Labrus; species Labrus bergylta. Next base: position 24,118,461 of record NC_089199.1, read on the forward strand.
TGCAGTACTGGCCGGAGAAGAGTTCATGTTGCTACGGTCCGATACAGGTCGAGTTCATATCGGCAGACATCGATGAAGACATCATCAACCGGATCTTCAGGATCTGCAACATGGCCAGGGTACTCCCTTACTTTACATTTAAATACCAGACCAGTTAGGAAGCAGGTTAAAGATAGAATCAGAAGCTTACTCCTTCAAAATAAAATACAGACTTCTCCTAAAGTGAAGCTGCTCCATCGTCCCTTCCCTCCATACATGTGTGTTGGTGACTGTGTCTGCAGAGACTCTGTCCTCTGACTGGATTTTACTGTTCTGCTTTGTTCTGGTTGACTCGGGACGTTTCTGGGCGGGGAGCAGCCTCCAGGTGATAAACACATGCGGTTAGCTTGTGCTAGCAACTTCCTGCTTCTTGGGGTGATGAGCCCAGGAGGAGGGGCCATGTTTGAATGTTGTGTTTGCAAGCTGCAGTGAACATTTCTACTGACTCCACCTTTAAAGGTTCAGCAGGTTGTGATTATGCAAAACAGTTTTTGGTTTTCTAGGCAAAGAATTAAAATAAATAGTAACATGAGTGCATGAGTCTACACTGTGTATCTAGTTTCTTTGTGATGTGTGCACAGTGTCAAATCATTTGATAATTACAGTACGGTAAATGTTATTTGATTTGATAGTTGTTGATTTGATACCTTGCTCATGAGTGGAAGAAGAAGAAGAAGAAGAAGAAGAAAAAGAGAAAGAAAACACTGCTGCTGACCTTCATGTGACATATAAAAATACATAGTGGAGCAACGCATGCAGAGATAAAATGTAACAACACATAAAAGACATTTTTCATTCCACCTGACCTTTACTTCCACTTAAGCAGCTGTCAGGATGAAACCAGGTCCAGCACTGCAGCAGGCCCGGCTAACTGAGTCGTCCTGCTTTAGAGAGAACCTCTGCGGAGAAAATGGCCGCATGGTTGGAGGTGGTTCAATAACAACAGGACATTTTTTTAAAAATATATCTTCTCCCATTGTTTCTCCTCTTGTCTTGTAACACCTCTCCTTTACTTTCACTTCCAGACATGTCTTTCCTTTCACCTCCTCTTGTTCCGCTCTTCTCATCTCGTTTTCTCTCTCTCCATCCATGGCGGAACAACTCCAGAGGTTTCCCTATCGTCTGAATGCTCCTATAGCACTTAGTGAACTCCCCACTACCCCTGCTCCCTATATTCTCGCTGCCTCTCTCTCTCTCCACACCTTTCAAACACATCACCGGTGTAGCGTGAAATGGCTCATATCATCACCACAACAGCACATCTCACACTGAGAGAGCAGCTCCAGCCTCGCTGAGTCTGTACGGCCCGACCGCTAAGCCATCAAATGAGGAGAGAGAGAGAGGGGGAGAAAAGGTTTGAGCGAGCGAAATGGAAAATGCACAAAGAAGAAAAATGAAGGCAGGAGTGAGTTGGTGAAGAAATAGGCCTGTAAAAAAGTTTGAAATGGGCGCTGATTTGAAGTGGCGAGCGCGATGAAAAGAAAGACATTAAGACGAGAAGGAAGCAGAGATGAGACGAGACGGGAAATCAGGTATAAATGGAAGAGTGGGAAGATAGTAGAAGGGAAAATAAAGAACAGATTTAGCTGAATCTAGCTGTGGCTGCAAATGTCAATGTGCATATTTGTGTGTGCAAACCCGGCAGCAAATCATCCTGACAGTGACGGCAGGTTTTTTGGGTATTTTTTTTGGGCAGTGGATGCCAACCGCCTCGGGCCGGACGACTGAAAAAACATTTTGTCTGCCATGAAATCGAATTAAACATTATGAGACGTTCTCTTTGTTGAACACAATGCTGTTGCTTTTGGGAAAAGCTGCTTCGTGCAGAAACAAGACCTAATAGGGAGCATGACAGAATGCCGACACACGCTGACACCAGATGAGAAGAATGGCCGCGTTGGGTGCAGTGGTTCTCGACTGGTGGGTCGGGACCCAAAAGTGGGTCGCAGATGCTGTTTTCACAGGCAAAGACGGTTGTTTTGCAGGGCGTTGGATGCTGTTGGTGGTATGGAGTTGGTGGCGGCTTGTGTGTTTTCTGGAGGACTTTCAGACCATTTATCTTTGAGGTGCTCACTTTTAGATGACAGTGGAACCTGGGATTGCTGCACCAACATCTCCAAGATGTACAATATGTCAATGTACAAGCTTTAATGGTGCATTTGTATCAAACACCAAAGACCTATGTTGTATGTCTGAATGATGTGCAAAAACATCTGTATTTGACGACCTGGGGTTAGACTGCATTGGGTATTTCTACAGGTTTGGAGTGCAGGGAGCCTGATCCAAACGTCTACAATCATAGGCTCTAAACCTGCACAAAACCACTTTTAGCAGCAAAGTACAAAATATTTTTGTCTGAACATACATACCTGCATGCAAAGTCAGTGAAGACAATAAAGTCAGCAGGAAAATGGGTTAAAGCAGCAGATGTGCTTTCAGTGAGTTTAAAATGTGTTAATATGTTGGTCCTGTCATCCTGGAATGAATGGTTTGAAGTACCAAGTATTCCCTCTTCACACTTTAGAAACCCTGATGATCTAATGTGGAACTATATCGCAGAGAAGAAAATAGACTTCCTTATTTATAAATATACTTTTTTAATGATTTTAGGTGTTACACTTGGAAGGTGTTCCAGTTGTTTTCTCATTTTGACAACCACCAATGAAAGAACCTGCATGATGCTGAATATGGTGATGGAAGCTTTAGAGATAAACATCCTCGTTTTCTCACCCCTCTCTCTCTCTCTCTCTCTCTCTCTCTCTGTGTCTCGGCAGCCTCAGGACGGTTACCGCCTGGTGCAGCACTTCCAGTTCATCGGCTGGCCGGCGTACAGAGACACGCCTCTCTCCAAACGCTCCATCCTGCAGCTGGTCAGGAGGCTGGCTAAATGGCAGGAGCAGTATGACGGAGGGGACGGGAGGACTGTGGTGCACTGCCTGTAAGTTCAGCACATACACACACACACACACACACACCCACACACACACAACCACACACACACACAACCACACACACACACACACACACACACACACACACACACACGGATGCACAAACTTCCTAACATGTAATGAAGCAGTGGGAAGTCAGCGGTGGAGGGCTGGAGAAAGCATTTCTCCCCGGGATGATCGATCACACTTATCAATGATAAAGTGCACTCTCTACAGAAGCACACGCACGCACGCACGCACGCACGCACGCACGCACGCGCACACACACACACACACACACACACTCACACAGACCTTTAAGATGATACATACATGTATGTTTTTTTCTCGACTCCTCCATTTTTCTATGTTAGGTGTTTCCCTCATGCTTTATTTCTCCCACACTGATCCGTCTGACGTACAGATGGTCTGAACTCTGAATATTTATCTCCGCTCAGGTGTTTCTGAAGAGCAGCACGAGGACGCCAAACACACACAGAACTGATCTGATACATAGAATTATACTTATACACTGTTAAAAGAAGGTGCTATTAAATTGCTAAATTGTTGTACTTTAATAAAAGTGCCGACCTGACATCCAGCTTACAAAGAGCCTTGGCTGATAAATTACAGGTGACCTACACACCAGAGCTGCATATCTAACTCTTTACCTTATACCCCACCTTATTTAAAGCTATAAATCATTGGTGGAGATACAGATAGAGGATGGGTTTAGTAAATGGCTTCAGCTTCAGCCAGTAATACCAGCTGAATTTGATTTCAGATTATAGAGTGATAAGGGTTGGGCATTTAAGATATTAAACACATTTACACCAAAATGAAAGTTTATGGATTTAAAGTGTCATTGTGATCTGAATGCAGTCTACACATTGCAAATGACTGCCTAACGGCCCAGCCCCAACTATATGCGACAATTCTGGCGCCACATCCACTTTGTATAGGACGCGACACGCGAGTAGGGCAAAGGATTATGGGATGCATGGCGAGCAGGCACAGGCACAAGACTCGAGAAAGTGGCGGGACAAAAAGTTGAACTTCAGTGAGCAACATTCAAGCGAGTGCGATGCGAGCTGCGTCATCCGCTATTCATATATCCTGACTGACTTTAACAGAAGTATAAATAAACAAAGGAACATGAATAATAGTGGTTATTGTGAATCCATGATCGTTTGTCTACATGAGAACACACGGCTGTGCAGCGAGCAGAACAAATGACGCTGATAATGAGGGAGGGAAACAGACAATGTAAAATCTATCTAGGAGAGATTACACTGAACTTAACAATTACACACACACACACACACACAGAGTCCAAACACTGCCCAAAGCACATCACTGGTGCTTATCCAATCAGCATCCTCTGTCACAGCTCATTGGGCCAATCAGAATTGGCATTGATTTCTTGTTTTTTTCTTTCTGTGCAGGGATTTGTTTTGTTACAAGCTTTTCTAGATATTCAAACCTTTTTTTTCCGCTCAAGCAAATAGAAACAATCCCAGTCTTAAATATGGATGGGTATGGCTAAAACTGGTAAGAAGTCACTTCAACTTTAAGTTCATGGTTGAGGAAGGAGAGAAAGAATTCTAGGTATTTCAAACCTGGGTCCTGTTTTTCTCTATAACCCTAAAAATTGCGTCAACTTCCGGAAAAATTAAGCCAATGCAAACATGCAATATCATGCAGTTCCTAAAGTGTCCACTAGAGGCTGGCTGCAGAAGCACAGGAAGTCACATACACACCCATTCTAAAAATCCTGTTTTTACAGCAGAGATTAACATGTTTACAGCCTGGTTCAAGAAAACAAATAGGTCTGATTATCTCATGTCTCGATCAACACACACTGTACAGGGGGGTGAATGCTTTGATGACTCATCAGTTTTGATTTGATGAAGGATAAGAGTTATTCACAATAAGGCGTGTAGCTGACCTGATTGACAGGTGGGCGCGGTGTAACGGTTTGTCAGGAGGTTTAAAACCCGCCTCAGCTCCAGCTCTAAGTCTGTCGTTAGGTTGACTGAAAGTTAGACTGAGACAGTATTTCCAGCATGGAGACCGCCATCGATGGGACTCCAGCGCCCCCTGCAGGAACAGACGGGTGACAACACTCAGGCTTCAAACATTCATATTTACAGTCTATGACATATACGAGCAGAGACCTGGTGTTGGATTGGCATCCTCCACTCACGTCCAGATTGATAACTGCTGAACTGTGCTTGGTAATGACCGAACGTCCAGTTCTTCGCCTTGCTCCTCCTTCTTATTCAGAATCAACATTCAAACCTCTGGTGTCATATAGGAGTATAGATGGTGACAGATACACATAACCTTCTTTGACCTGATAAAGAATCAATACCGAGAGCTATTGATTGGTGTCCTGTTTGGAAAAGACGACGTCGTTTAGACCATCATTCATCATCTTCAATTAAATTGCAAACTGACTGACGTTTATAAAGTTCTTACCTGCGCAGCTACAATTCAACACCAACAACAAAAAAAAGTTGAATTTAAACAGATAAAGGCAAAAAATAAGAATTCCCCGTCAGTACTGCTCAACGTAAGTAATCATGAGTGACGGGGAAACAAACGCTCTCTGCTCCGGGCTAAAGACTGCTACACCGGCTAATCAGCCCACATATTGATTTCACAGACTTGGTAATACCAGAGATAAGAGGAAACATGATGGTTCAATCAGGAGCTGGTGAAAATTGATTATTCTGCTCCTCACTTGTCCTCGGAGTTAGAGCGTGATGGGGTCTTTAGAGCGGGGGGGGGGGGGGGGGGAGGGGGAGGTGTCTAATACACATTACACAGCGATCTGTCAGAGCTACGTTTATTTAACGCTGTGGAGATTTTAATTCTAGACACTGAGATTAACAAAAATGTCCATATGTTGGTCATTCAGCAGGCTGCGTCTGAATAGAGAGCTGTCCCGCCCCCTTCCTCTCTAGAGTCGATGCTCACACAGGTTGCCATGTGGTGGACACTGAAGCTTCAGTGTTTAGCCAGCTCTGCATCGGTCTGTAAACCTTTCTGCGTTCTAACCTCTCTCCAATTTTTCAAAAAGCATCTCCAATATTGATCCTAGTTTGAGCACGTTTCTACTCGTGGAGCTTATTAGAAACATGCAGAGGCTTTTTAGGTCGGGTACAATCACTTCTATCTGAAACACTTCTCTTGCCCGCTTCCATCGCTGCAACACCTGTTGGTTTGACCTGATAACTGCTCTCATGTCTGGCAAACCGAGGGGCGTCCAAAACAGTGGTGTCTTAAAACCGCCTACCTTCTCTGGTCCAAACAAATCCAGAGCATTCAGGACCAGAATCTAAAGTTAGAAGGAGGACATACTGGCTGCTGCATTGTTGTCAGAGAAGCCAGCACTTCAACATAGAATGTCCTTAATGTCTGATCATGTAGTAAGGTCACTTTATCATTTCACCCACTACACATCTCACTGATTGGTCTGACCATTTATGTGACACAAAGCTGTTGTGATTGGTTGACTAACACCGCCCCTGCAGAGCGGCAGTGAGAGATCTTTGTGACGGCTGTCTCTCCACCTCTCTGTGTCTGAATGTTTAATTCAGTCTGAACTCTGAGATCTCTGACAGCTGATTGAGCCGCATAGCCAGTGAACACACAGCATGTACACACAGCTACTGTATGTTTGCATCAACTCATCTGTATCCATTACTGCAAACTTTCTCAAGTCTGAGAAACAGCGTCACTAGAAGGTGAACAGATCTATTCAGACGTCTTAAATCCATTAGTGGAGCCAGTTATTGTTCTGCTCCGAGCGGTGACAGGTTTCTTTGTGCTGCTTGTTCTCTATGTGACTCGGTGTCAGTCTCATTCAGACGTCTCACAGCTTATTCCTGTTATTGTTCTTGTTTCACGTTGAGGAACTTTTTAAAAGTCTCTAATGTGACTTCCTTCAACTTTTGTTTGTACTCTGCATATTTTTTTTGGCCTTCTAATACAAGCAGGGATTTGCGATTAACATGTTCACTAGGAAGGATGACGCCAAAACCATATAAGATATTAATTGATAGGTCATATGAGTGATGAGACAGGAAGTTGTCAGTGGGCCGGTCTGGGAGGTTGGACTGACTGCAGGGCGGAGGGAGACTCAGGATGAGGGTTGTGTCTCAGGCGTCATTCTGCCCGATCTGATCACGACCCGGACTGTTCCTAGAGTTAGACAAGCAAGATGAAAGGAAGAGGAAGGAGGGTGGGTCAAAGAACGGAGACAAACAGGGTGGAGTGGGACGGCTCGGTATAAGTCGGCTTGTCAGGTGATTTGAAGTGTGGTTTGGGCGCAGTCCAACTATCCCTGGTTTAAGACTGGAGCTGTGTGGGTTTCTCAAAAATAGATTGAAATGGAATTAACCACTTGGGAACCGATTGGAATGCAATGAATCATTATTATTGTGCCTGCCTTTTAGGACTCCTTTTTGGGCGCCTGAATGTTCCCTAAAACTCACTAGAAGTGACATGGTCACCAGGTCTGAAGATAAAATAGCAACTTCTTGAAATCTTTTTAGAAAAGGCCCGCTATTGAGGTTATTTTCCCCTACATGCATAAAATGTTTGCATATCGACCATGACAAGACCTACAAAGATCCTCTTGTTTGGATTTGGATTTTCATCTGTTGCATGCAAAACAGCAAAACATTTAGTTAAACCGTATTTGCACAGAGTTCAGAGGTTTGAGGTGATTCCTCTGACACCATCAACCTGAATGCAGCAGCTGCACTAAAGCAGAGGCAGGACAACAACTGAGGGATAAAGACGCGTCTGCAGGAAAACATGAAATTACGTCATAAACACATTTAAAACAGCAGAGCTCCCGGAGTGATAAAAGAGAAAGAGAACAGCCTGCTGATCTAACAGGGAGCAGGTGGAGATCCCCGACTGTAAGGCAGCGGGTCAGAAGACATTTTCAGGTGTTTCTACTTCCTCTCTTTACTCGCTCGATGATGTAAATCTCTTATTTCTTTCTTTCTTCCATTTTTTTTTTTCTTTTAATGATCAACGAGACCAGCAGGGAGATTATGGCCTACACACCTGGGTTTTCAGGATGACGTTGTTGTTATTGTTTAATGATGAAGATTGTTTTTGTCCTCCCTCCCTCCTCTATTCTTCCTCCTCCTCCTCCTCCTCCTCCTCCTCCTCCTCTTCATCCTCCTCCTCCTCCTCTTCCTCCTCCTCTGCAGTACCGGCGGAGGGCGTTCTGGAACGTTCTGTGCCATCTGCAGCATCAACGAGATGATCCAGCAGCAGAACATTGTGGATGTTTTCCACACCGTAAAGACGCTGAGGAACAACAAGACCAACATGGTGGAGACCATGGTGAGGACCTGTTTTGATTGGCTGCTGCTTTTCAATATGGAAGCTACTACTTGTATATCTACATAACAACATGACGACTGAGGCTCGGTTAAAAGTCCAAAAAACCAGACTAGGGATGGGAAGCTGGATAGTCTAGTGGTTATGACACACGTCCCATTTACAGAGTCTAGGGTCCTCATCGCGGCGGCCTTGGGTTCGAATCCGACTTTTGCTCTTTGCTGCATGTCATCCCTCGCTCTCTTCTCCCGATGTTTCCTGTCTCTCTTCAGCTTTACTATCCAATAAAGGCAAAAAGATAACTTCCTAAGCGGCTTCTTTCAGGGCCAATTAAAAATGCAATATGTATTTTCCGCCACAAATCATTACTATAATAACAAAAAGATGAAGTTGAGGCTGCCGGGGAATCATGGGAGTTCTCTCTGCTACTCCAACCCCCAGGGAAACTGAACTCAGCATTGACCGTAGTCATGACGACCGGGCGAAACCGACCTGAGGAAGAGAATATGTTTACATGTATCCGAGTATAGTTTACATGACGTTTTTAATCACAGCAGCACATACAGCAACGGGACGGCAGCTTTAAGCAGCAGCTCACGCTTCCTTATGCAGCGGTCTTTGACGCAACATCCGGTGTTTCCACGGCAACGATAAACATGTTGTTTCTGTCATGGCGGCCGTCAACTCTAAAATGACAGATTTCTCTGGCTTTGAAAACTGTTGGAAATATTTGAGCTAATGTTAGAACAAAAGAAAATATATAATAATAAGTTTAATCCATTTTTATTTAAATTAGAAATTTTAATTTAAACATTGTCATAAAATTCTACAAATTGTACGTTAAGAACAAATTTAATTTCAGACTCATCTTAAGTTAAGAGCAGACTCAGAAAACAGTGGAAGCTGCGAAATCAAAGCTTCTGCAGGTAAATGATGTTGGATTAGTTTCCTGATTGCGGCTTACTTGTGTAAACCTGGCAACCCTGTGCTGCATGTGTCTGTTGTGTAGTTAAGAGGAACGTCCTAAGATGAGATGTGAGATATGAGATAAGAGGTCGGTACTCAAGAGGCCACGATGACTTAGAAAATGTACAAATTGTAAGAATCTTCTACGATGCATCGCCTCTGTCTTCACTCGGCGCTCTGGAAGTTCCTTCATGGAGGTCAAGCAGCATTTCACAATGAAAGTTATTTTGCAGATGACTGATGTTGCTTTTGTCTGCGTGTCCTCCACAGGAACAGTACAAGTTCTGCTATGAAGTGGCTCTGGAGGCGCTCAGCTCCTTCTGATTGGCCGAGGGGCTGAAAATCCTCTTCTCTTTTCTGATTCGCCGTTGATGCTGCCTGCCATTCCTTGACGCAAAACCGGGCGACACAGAGCGCAAAAAAAAAAAAACTGCAGCTGCTGTCGAAACCCGAAAACCCCGACCTGTGAGCGTGTGTGTGTGTGTGTGTGTGTGTGTGAGAGAGAGAGTGTGAGAGAGAGAGAGTGTGTGTGCTTGATTTAATGTGTGGGCAAAGAAAGGGCATGCTTGCATATTCGAGTGTGTGTGTGTGTGTGTGTGTGTGTGTGTGTGTGTGTGTGTGTGTGTGTGTGTGTGTGTGTGTGTGTGTGTGTGTGTGTGTGTGTGTGTGTGTGTGTGTGTGTGTGTGTGTGTGTGTGTGTGTGTGTGTGTGTGTGTATCTATAAGTGTGCCTGGGACACACACGCAAGCTGTACAGAAGAAAACCAAGCGACGAGCATACACACGGAGGATCTGTGTGTGTGTGTGTGTGTGTGTGTGTGTGTGTGTGTGTGTGTGTGTGTGTGAGGACTTTACACGCTTGTACAAAGAAAAAAAGAGAAAAAATGATATGTTTAAGAAATGAAATCAGATGTTTAAAAAAAAAGAAAAAAAAAAGAGCCACTTTTTCCTTCTTCTCTCTGTCCTGCTGGGCTGTGATGTGACGACTGTACAGTATCTCCTTTTTAGATCTACTCTACGCCTTGAATGTTGTCTCCCTCTGAAGGCTGGATGCACACTGAAACACCTATGTTTTTACTTCATTTGATTCTCAAACTTTAAGATTTAGGACCCCGATATGAATCCTACCAGAGAATCTGCAGAAAAGAAGGATCTGAGTGACGCTGAAGTTTGGGTTTTTTGTTGTTGTTTAAGGTCCGTTTAAATTCTTCCAAGCAGAAGAATATTAATGTTTCTGTTTATTCTGAGTTAGAGTTCCTGCAGCAGACGGGCTCATTTGACTGCCTCACTCCTGGTCGCCTTTGAAATCGCTCACTTGTTTTCCTTCATTCTGCTTCAATGAACCGAGGCCGAGTCCACACGTAGGCGAGTATTTTTAAACGGTGGGTTTTCCTCCTCTGTTTAAAAAAAGAGTCCCGTCCGTCCCGTACATCTTCATCCACATGAAAATTTCAACCCAGAGTCCGCCAAGTCTCGTCCAGAACCGCTCATGTTGTTGTCTAAAGCAGCAGTGACCTCCGTCGTCCAATCAGGCGTCTCTTCTCGTCCACACACTGGGAGAGTAACTGTGTGTGTATGTGTGAGCCTGTAAAAAGTCCAGTTCGCATCGTTAGCACCAGCGCTAGTTTGGTGACGTCGGCCATCGCACTAATCTCATGTAAACTAAAGTGACAGCGTCGCATGATGACATCACACAGAGGAGAAACCGACGCACAGCGTGAGGTCTACACAGAAGCACCTTAAACAGAGTTTCTGAACATCTTCAACCTGGAAGGAGTTTTACTAAAGGAGAGTTTACAGAGACCTGAAAAGATGTTTATGTACAAAAGGTCAAAACGCAGAGAAGAAGCTGATTTAAAAAAAATACCCGCCTACGTGTGGACGAGGCCTCTGATAAGTGGCGTCGAGTGAACGGTGAAAAACAACAAAGAAATGAAGTAACCTCTCCTTTTCTGTAAGACTAAAACACGGTATTACAGAATCTCTAAGAGGACAAACATCCATACATTTGATTTAACTCCGACTTCTGTAATCAAAAAAACATTTAGCTTGTTTTTTTGAGATTTTACAGTCTTTATTTCACATCATCTTCGGATAATAACGCTGGTTTTCCCGTCATGAAGAGTCAGTTTCATTTTGTTTTTTGAAGACCTCGAGAAATGAGCTCATTGACCACAGGATAAGAAGCGTTTTTCTCCTGCGATAATGAGATAACTGGATAAATCTGAGTGAAGCATAAGGATGTCTGCTTAGGGCTTCCGTAGTTTTCAATATTTCTGCTCTTTCATTTTATTTTGAATGTTTTTCGGCTCGATGTGAAGTCGGTCTCGGCCGACTCTTTCATTGTGCGTCCAGCCTTACTGTAAATAAGATCAGACGACCACAGTCAAACAAACAAACAGACAAACATCCGGCACCAGACACATCACCAAGAAAGGTTTTCATTTCAGAACACACATCACTTCCTGTGATCATTGTTTGCATCACGTTATCTTACCGTAAACTGTCCCAAACGTTAAGACGTCTGAAGCATTAAGATATATATTTTTACATATTGTACATTTTGCAGACATCCAGAGTGGCTTACGATGGAAGCAGAGCACCATTTAGACGTTTTTTTGTTTTTTGTTTTGTTATTTTAGTGGGGCGGACTTCTAGAGAGAGCAAGACCTCTTTGGATTAACCTTGTGATGGTCAGGATTTAAGAGAGCGTTTTTAAAATGAGCAGCTCGTCCTGTGACATCATATCGATTCAGAGGAAACAAACAAAGTGTCACTTATTCTCCCTGACTTTCCTCACTGTTCAGACAGATTCAAGCTTTTGCTTCAGGGGCGTGTCCAGGTAAAATCTTATTGGCAACCCAAAATACTTGAGTACTATTGGCTATTAGCCTTGCCAGAGGCGGGACTTATGTTGCAATCCAGCATTCAGGCTGTTGCAACAGGCACTTTTTTAGTTTCAGATGTTTGTTTGCATTTTTTAAAACACTTTAAACTTTGATTTTGGACGTACAATCCTTAAAAAATTATGATTGAAGATGTTTATGTCGACATTATCTTGCGTTACTTGAACGTCGATGTGATTGGTGCAGACAGAAGAGGTAAACAAACGCTCCTCATTCATGTGTGTGAACACAAACTTCAGGCCCCCCCTGCACAAGTTGGTGCCCCAGCTGGGCGACCCCGAGTCCCAAACAAATCTGGACACGCCCCTGTCTTGCTTTGACATAAGATGCTTTCAAAGCCAACAAACAAACTTTGAGTTATTATCAAAGTTCTGAACTGAATCTAAAACCCAGAAGCAGTGAGTCAGCAGCCTCACAGTTCTTGTCTCGTTGCTTTTTTTAAGATTTGGACGTTAACATGGGTTGTGAAAATTGTATTGTATTGTATTTTTAACTTATTTTTGCTCATGCTTCAAACTGTTTAGTTTTTAGATTCTTTGCTTTTGCATGTGGGAAAAGAAAACAATGAATCCTTCAAAATGTGTCGATTTCAGACCAAATCATCCCAAAGTAATCGCACATTAACTGCAAATCATTATTGGAGGGTAAACTTGGATCAGTGGTCAAAATGATCATAAAGGGAAAAAAATCCAGTGTTAAAATAACTGTTCTCCCAGCATGCATCTGTGATTAAAACGACGACACCAACCCAAAGACACGGGTCACGTTTACCTCCCTCCACAAACAGAGGCTCAGTTAGCTTTTCGCTGCAGCACATTGAGGTGTGCACGTTTTGAAAATGTCTTTGACAAACTGTGAGACAGGAAGTGACTGAGCCCGGGGGGGAAAGGCGAAAACATGGCCGCCAAATCAGGTTTTTGGAGTTTGTGCTAGAAGCCGACCTCCCGATTCCGCCTCATTTAATCTGACGTTTGACATTTTACAACATGTGAAGACTAAACCTGTGAAGAGCTGGGATGATATTTTAGGGATTGAAGACCCTTTTTAGGGACTAAAGCGTGGTCTCATGGCCTCATGTCCACCTAATGTTATTTTTTCAGGGCAGCAAAAGCGCTGACTGTGCACTCGGGAGTGTTTGCAAGAAGCTTCTGTGCGCTGAGAAGAAAAGCACGCCTGTCCTGTCTCCATGACAACAGTCTGTTGATAACGGCCGCTGTATGACCGACACGGCTCCACTGCTCTACTCATTAAATACAACTAAAAAAAGATGCTGGCGCTCAGAAAAAAACCGCCAGGTGGACACGAGGCCTAAAGAACGATTTTTGAAATAAATGTCAGGAATTATTCAAACCCTTAAACATGTTTTACACTTTTACATCTCACCAGGAGGTGTCAGTATTTAGAGACAATTAGGTTAAAACTTTACGTTTTCAGGAACACTTGAGTCCGATCTCTGTCGACCACGTGTTACCATAGAAACCGTTTTTGTTTTATGTGTCGAAGCTCTCGGCCTGAAGTATTAGTCTGCTCAAAGTGTTTTTATCTGTTTTCGCTGGAGTCTTAATGTGAGGCTCATTCATGGACCTATGAAGATGAAGAGCGTCCGTGTGTTGTAATGAAGACAATGTGAATGCCGCAAACGTTTCTCGTTTTTTTGATTTACTCAAAAAAGGCTTTATCGTGTCCCGGCTCAGCTCATGTGTGAGATGTATTTTGTTTGCTTTCTTTTTTCTTTTTTTTTTCAGACTTTTCTTTTTTTCTGAATTTGTACATTTCTTTTGTATAATTATGATTCTGATGATGATTTGTCTAGCAAAGTGTTGTTTAGATCTGGTGACGCCATTACCAATTGGTTGTTTAGTTGTTTGAAATGTGGTTAACATGAAATAAAGGGACCAAAATGTCAAAGAGGATCTCTCGTCTTTTTCTTTGCAGGCTGTTCAAATGTTTTGCAGAACGCACACAAAAACATTTTATCTACTTAATTTCTAATAAAAAAACATATTTTTACAGCACGGTATATTAGTCACACTTACCTGTGTTACGGCAATACCGTCCCTGATAGGTCGTATTGCGTGGCTGTCAAGCTAGAGAGGGGGCGGGCCTTCCTGCCTGGTTGTACGGCCAATGACTGGGGAGCCACCGTCCTGATTAGCGGAGGTTGTAGCCAAGACCAAGACCATATATGTCAATGAAAAATCATCATGTTGTGTGCAGTGGGCGTGTCACTCACTTATACCATAACACAGGGAAGGTTGCCTGGGTGAGAGGCTACTGCCCTTTGTGATGTCATGAAGGGAAAATCTCCAAACAGCCTGTTTGGACATTTTCTGAAAAGTGGAGCAGGCAAAAGACGGAGAGGATGGACTTTTCTCTTCTTTGAAGGGGTTTGTAGACAGACACATATTAGAGTTAGAGAAACATGGGGGATGGTCTCACCTTTATTACAGAGTCTTTGAAACCTGCAGAAACACACAGTTAAACATCAGGTACACGTCTAGGTGAATGACAGCCATGTTGACAGAAACAACTCTCCAGCTTGCTTTCTATTTTACGCTTTCATCTCGAGACCTGAGCTGTTTGTTTGCTTCCTCATAGTTTTGATCCCCGAGCTGGAGAGAAGAATAAAACAACATAGGTCTTTATAGACAGATTTTTTTTTTCTCTTTTTCTAATCAATCAGAGTCTGTGATGAACGCAGCTCCAAGCCAACGGCCTCATCCTTTATTTAGCTGCTTGATTCCCCGGGAGCTCATAAATATGCATGAGTCTGAGATTAGCATAGGCACCAAGGACAGGGCCCCGTACCTCGGCATTATGACGATCAATCAGAAACACTAAGGGGCTCCTCGGAGGGAAGCTGTCTGTCAGCTTGGCTTTGGGCTCACTTGATGCACGCACACACACACACACACACACATCAAAAAAAGGTGAGCTCAAAGCATACATAACACACACAGACAAGAACTCTGCAGAAAGCATGCATCTGCACACACAGGAGGAGAAAAGGCACACAAAGCAACCGCTTACTCACCCACCTTACACACCAAGAAACGCATATAGAAAACACACACACACACACACACACACACACACACACACACACACACACACACCCAAACACACACACACACACACACAGATACAAAGCCAATCTTTTCATTTGTCGTACTCTTTACTCTCTCGCTGCGTCTGTTTCCTCCTCTTTTTTCTTTCTTTTTTTTTCGGTAGCCGAATTTGTAATGAGTTTGAAAATTGGCCCATTTCATTTGCTCTCACTGAAATGTCATTATGCAGGGAGGGGAGGAGGGGAGGAGGGGAGGAGGGGGGGGGGGGGGGGGATAGCGGTGGCACTGTAATATATTTTTCCCACTCTAACAGGGTTATTAATATATTTTCTCCCAGAGAACTTGTAACAAGGTTATTTGGTGTCTGCAGCCGATGCCGCGTGCATCTCTATGAGCTGCAGTTAGAATCAGCTTCATGTATTTATTCTACACCTGATGCTACGTTCACCTGCGTTACCTGGCGGCTACAGTCAGATCTCTTTTAATACCTTTAATGAACTTCCTGCTGGAATGACCTTGTTGTGCATTTATTCAACAAACAAACAAAAAGAACGAGAACAGGCCTGTGCTGAGTGAAAACCTGAGATTTCGTTAAGGTTTACTGTACTTTACTGTAAAACCTTCAGAGAGTCATACACACACAGACCTCGAGCACCATCACTGTCCTCTGGGAAAATATCTACAAACACATTTTATAATGTCGTCACTCGAAGGTTAAACAATGAAAACCTGGAGTTACAGAACAGAATCAAAGTCGAAGTAAACTAGACGTTGAGGGTCTCAAACCATAGAGGAATGCACCGATGTGTTTAAATTGAGCCCAGCTGATCCCAATGTTTGTTTCATTACTTCTTCTGGTTTTAAGACTCCGACAATGTCGACTTTTCCTCTCGTGTGAAGATGAAAACAAGTCAGAGTTGGTCTTCATCTGCCCTCGTCTCTTTATCAGTTGCTGATGTCAGCAATACATTGATTTGGCCACCACGCTCAGACTGAGTCGTCCCCGACAACCACCGCCATCCTCATTCACACATGTCCTGCTCTGACCTCCACCTAAGTGGCAAGGAAGTGTGGACAACAGGAACAAGAGGAATACAAAGGAGAAATCCTTCCTGCATATTATCCCATATGCTCTTTTTGTAAAGCCTCTCCAGATAACACTTGTTATGAATTGGCACTTTACAAATTTTTAGCGCATGCTGCCTGTTACAGTTGCTCCTGTTCGTTTTCCTACTTTCTAGTACTTTACTGTCTTTATTTTTACTTTTTTATCTTTTTTTACTTTTTTTAACTTATTTAGTTGCTATTTTATTGCTAATTTTTTTTAATCTCTATTCTATTTTATTTTACATCCTTATATTATTCTATATTTCCTTCTGCTGTATTATGTGGAGAGCAACAGTAACAACTGAAATTCCCCCTGGGATTAATTAAGTATTTCTGATTTGGATTCTGATTTTAAAGCACTTCTGAAGGTCATTTTTCAGCGAGAGCTCTATAAATGGATCACAACTAAATACCAATGATGAACACACTTGATAAAGTTTCATGTTTGTGAGACTGATGAAAGGAGTTTTAAACCCATGTTTGTTTACATGCAGAAGTGGAATAAGCCCTGGATATTTTCTCCACAATGATTTAGATTTATAAGAAATGTGTAGGCGTTGCTTCAATGAGAAGAAAGTGAACGCATACTTCAGTTTATTCTTCACCTATAGCGCCTACTCGGCATAACATATCCTTGTACAGACACTAACAGCTGGCATGAAAGCGAGGCCCGTCGAGAATATGAATACAAAAACCAGTCACCTCCAAAAGAAGCTGCGACCTCGACACAAACCGTCAACTCTTTTACCTGTGGTGTGCGTCTGCGTGTGTGTACATCCTGCCGTTGTTCCGCCGCCTCGTCTCTCCTGCGAGCGAGTGGGAAGCGAAAACGAGATGCTAAGTCATGCATGACCCGGGGTGCAATCCATCAGCTCCCGCTCTCTCTCTTCCACTTCTGCGGAGTTGGACACTAAATGAAGACGTATGGGAAATCTCACCGACACTGCGGAATAAAATGGAGTTGTAAGATTGCAACTGTGTCGCTGTTGGGGAACAATCTAACAGGCTTTTGTTGTTTGCAGCAGCAGCAGCAGCAGGCTTGTATTGAGTTTAGTTTCATTGCATTTGGTCCGTGTTCCTGAGAGGAGCTGTAAAGGACAAAGTGCAACGAGATTAACCCCGGGGGATGGAAAAGTTAGGAGCTTGTATAGTTCCAAGGTCTTCAAATCGAAGGTCTTAACGTTTTTATTTAAAGAATTAGATTAAATATTCTGTGTTCCAGATGTTCATCAAACCTGTAAATGATAGTCTAGCTCCTGGCTGCAGGCTGCTGGATTATAAAAAGCCTCAGGGAAAGCAACAGAGCCAAGAGCACGAATTATTACAGATATATATCATTGCAAACTGAAATCATTTATTAGCTCTGTGCTCCCTTGTCCGTTAACACTCACAGGCTGCGTTTTTTTAGAGCGCAGCAAAAGTAGAGGAGTTACAGTAAGGCCTCGTGTCCACTTTTAGCGTTTTTCATCCGGGCAGAAAAGCGCTGACTGTGCACTGTGGAGTGTTTCCATGAAGCGTTTGTTTGTGCTCTGAGAAGAAAAGTGCTGCACGTCCGTCCTGTTTCCATGACAGTCTGTTGACAACGGTTACCGCTGTATGAGCGACACCGCTCTCTCTCGGAAAAAAAGACGCTGGGCACTGCACTTTTCATCCAGGTGTTGGCTTTCTGCTGAGAACGCTTTCTACTCATTGGAAACATCTGAAAAAAGAAGCTAGGTGGACACGGGGACTAACGCATTACCCAGTAATTCTCAACTTCACTCAAGACAAAATCAGACATATTGTGTTTTAAAAAAACTAGAAACATGATGTTATTAAAAGGTTCTTTAATGTTTGGAAAGTTAACAAAATTCTGATAATTGTCTAAAAATAAACAAATTACACGAGGTGAAGTCTGCCCAACATCTGATTCGCTCTCTCCCTCGTCCTCCTCCTCTTGCCCTCCCCTCCTTCTGTCCTCACCTCCCCTCTCTCTCTCTCTCTCTTTATCCAACTGCCTTTGGTGATATTTAAAGGCCAGTCAGCAGAAGTGCTCCCAGAGTCTGTGCTTCCCACTTTAACTTCATTACGTCCAATTAGGAGTGGTGTCCTTCAGTGGAGTTCAGAGCGGAGTCTAGGTGTGGGACCAGCAGCTGTCTTTAGCTCAGAATGAACAGCAGAAGCCTTCAGCGTCGACCTCCTTTAGAGCGCTTTTTTATTCTCTCTTCAGTGTTAACAGGCCTTTCTGTTACCCTCATAATATTGATTTTACGTTGCAGAAATTATATTTCAGAACGAGAGTCTATGTGAAGATTACTTTTGGAAATGCTTCTCCTTTTGACAAGTATATATTATTTAGAATCAATGTGTTGATCTCTAAGTATAACAAGGGCTGCTATCAGCTGGATTTGCAAGGGGCCAAGATCAGAGCCCTGTGGTACTCCATATTCCACACCTGCACGCTTTCTTCTTTTTTTTGTTATAACTTTTTATTGTCATCATGTCTTAACATACAGTACACATGTTTATATTCAACTTAAGGAATTTATGATCACACATCATGATGCGGAAATACTAAAAATAACACTTACAATACAGAAACATGTATTACAGTTGTTTAAAGTGGCTTGAAGTAAAACTGAGGTAGATTGGATCTGTGTTACATAAATTCATAAATGTTTCCCTCCATCAAGGTTTTCTTCCTTTTCTCCACGATATTTAACATCTTTAGGAAGGGCAAACAAACACATTAGTTATATAAAAATGAAAGAATAAAATTAAATTAAAAGAAAGAGAAGAAGAGTCAAAAGAGAAAGAAGAGAGAAAGAAAAAAAAAAACACAAAAAAAACACAAAAAAACCTAGGTTTGTATGGTGCTCCCCGAAGTGACTGTCAGTCCTATTGTCATGATCCCAAAGTTTCAGTTCATTTCCTTCCTACCATAATATGTTGACCACTTAGACCATCTCTTTTCAGATAGTTTTGAGTTCTCCCTCATTTTATTAAACTTTCCATCTGATATATTCGTTGAATTTTTTCTCTCCATTTATATATCAAGGGGGCATGTTTTTTGAAGCCAATTTCTTGTTTCAGTGCTGCTATATGCAGAATTCTTAACAAATATTGATATTGATCGTTTTCATTACGTATTTTGTCCACCCGCACATCTTCATTGAGAATTATTTGTGAAAACTGCCAACGAAGAGGCGGCTGGCTTTCTTTAAATTTACCTATAATGAATCTTGTGTTTAGTTTTTTCAATATATTCCCCTTTGTAGAAGTAAAATCAAAGTACAAACCCAGATTTGATTCACCGCGTCCACTCAGATGTGACAGTCACCGACTCTCTGGTTGATAAACCGTCCTCGAGTCATGCAGGGAGAAAAACTAAAACGGCAAAGATGAAGTTTACTAATGTGTGTTGAATAGTGTCTAAGATATTAGTTCCACCGAGATCAGCCAAATTGCCTTCACTCTGCAGTGATCTGCATTGTTAACGGGCCGACAGCGGTGATGATTATTATTCAGGCTAACTGTCTGAGTGCGAAGCTTCTCGTCGGGGCTTTGGGCAGAGTTCATTGACTCCCATTAAGGAGCTCAGTATCAGAGCGCACACAGAGCCAGACTTATTCACTGTCAGGGAAAGTGAGAGTGAAGCCTTTGTGTGCTGAAGATGTGTGCGACTGACTCCAACACTAATTTTCAGAGTGCTTACTTTGGCTCGCCGAGCTTAACGGTGCACATTAGCCTATATGGAGGAAACGCTCTTTTGGTAATTGTGGCTTAGAGAGAGAGTGTGTGTCGGTGTGTTTCTGTGCACGGGAGTGTGTCCGTCCGTACGTGAGGGTTTAAGAGACAGAGACGGAGGGTAAGGAAGAGTGAAATAAAAAGAGAACAATGAGAGGTTGAAAAGAGACGACGACAGTTTGAATAAGAGAAATTGAGAAATATGAGACTGGGGAGTCAAACAATGTCTTCTCTGTAACCACAATGCGGAGTAGGATTCTGTCTTTTTACAGTTCCATCACCTGTAATCAATAATTCAAGCAGAATTTCAGAATTTTTCAATCTGAGCCCTTTCTTTTGACATGAGACTGAAATGAAAAGAGCTTAACAGCTGATACTTAAAGGGAGAGTCAGTAGGTTTTTTTCCCCTTCAAAATAAAATACAGACTTCTCCTAAAGTGAAGCTGCTCCATCGTCCCTTCCCTCCATACATGTGTGGTGGTGACTGTGTCTGCAGAGACTCTGTCCTCTGACTGGATTTTACTGTTCTGATTTGTTCTGGTTGACTCGGGACGTTTCTGGGTGGAGCTGGTGTGTTTCCTCCAGCCAATGACAGCGCAGCAGGTGAGTTTAGGAGTGGATACAAATCAGGGATTGCACAGGATTCAAACCAGGGAAAATGACGGACATTGATGTAGCGGGAAAAAATCACAGTGAGGAAAAACACCGAGCAGATAAAGCTCGTTCTAAAACGAGGGTGAACCTTGTGTTGTCTTTTACCCGTGGACGTGGAGTTGGTCTACTTCCTGTTGGACAGGCAGGTGACAAACACCGGCGGTTAGCTTGTGCTAGCATGTGTTAGCTTGAAGTGTAGTAGCGAGGAGTAAACGTACACACTACATCCTGCAGGGAGTGGGGCTTCTGGGGGCGATGAGCCCAGGAGGAGGGGCTCAGTTTGAGTGTTGTGATGCTTCTGACTCTGTCATTAAAAAAGATTTTAACTCCTCCTTTCCAATCTTTGGGAACACCATAACAAAGTCCAACACTGTCAGTGGCCAAACAACAAGTTTTTGTTGATTAGGGAACACTGAGCTTCAAGGATACTGTCACTACCCCACTGGGATGATTGGCTCATGGCCGCAGGATGAATCAATCAAGCAGGCCAACTCCCAAACAGCCATTAGTTAGTTTATTAAATATGTATGAAAAACAGCTAAAGGCATAAAAACAGATATGTTCTCCATTCATCAATGAGGACGGGTGCTAAGAGTTTCATCTGAGCAGCTCGTTTTCATATCAAGGCTTCAAATTGTCACACATTGTCCATCACTCTGTGTCTTGTACAGATGTATGAGGTGTCAATAAAGCGTCTTCACTGTGACGATTACCTTCCAGAAGCAATTTGATCATTTTAGAGAAAGCAGAAGTAAAGAGGCTCACCACTGAGGGGGAGTCGAGGAGAGGGGCAATCACAGAGCGCACACCAAACTCCAAGATGGCTGCATCCACCTCTAAGATCCATCCATCCGTTATCTTTTCCCGTTTAGGACGATCCCAGCTGTCATTGGGCGAGAGGCGGGGTTACACCCTGGACTGTTCACCAGCCAATCACAGGGCTGACATATAGAGACAGACAACCAGCCACGCTCACATTCACACCTACAGACAATTTAGAGTCAGCAGTTAACCTAACGAGCATGTCTTTGGACTGTGGGAAGAAGCCGGAGTACACGGAGAGAACCCACACATGCACAGGGAGAACATGTAAACTCCACACAGAGAGACTCCTGTCAGACGGGGATTCAAACCAGGAACATCCTCACTAAGATCCTGAATTAAGTTAAAAAAAAAATTGGTCCTAAATAAATAAGCAAAGCAATAAATACGTAAATTAGCATTACATTTGATCTTGTAGATTTAGAACATATCTCCTAACACAAACACGCTGCTCTGATCTGATAACTTTCCCCACACACACATAAAACCCAGAGGGGTAAGAGTGTGATGTGACTGCAGAGCAGCGAGAGCAGCAGAAGGAACCGAACATCAGAGGGCCTGTTAGCGCGCTGAGGAGCATTTTGTCTCCTCAAACGACTTGGAGAGCGGCAGACAAAATGACTCAGACTCCGCTCCAAAAGCCGCAGGAGAAAAAAGAAGACGCTCGGCACCAGACATCACTTTAGAGGGAATTTTATATCAGACAGAGCTAATCTGATGCTCCGTTCGGGTTTTCTAAACTTGAAACTTGATGGCAGCTCACTCTGATGAGGCTGGATCTGAGCGAGAGCACGGCAACCAGACGGAAAATAAAAGAGGAGTATCACAGAGGCTCACTGTTGTTTTATTCAGGATGACTGCTTCTTTCTTTAAGGGGCGAGAGAGAGAGAGAGACATAGACAGAGAGAGAGAGAGGGAGAGAGAGAGAGAAAGAGAGAGAGACGGAGAGAGACAGAGACAGAGAGAGATAAAGAGAGAGACATAGACAGAGAGAGAGGGAGAGAGAGAGAGAAAGAGAGAGAGAGAGAGAGAGAGAGAGAGAGAGAGAGAGATGATTTTTAACCCTTTGAGTGCAGCAATTAAAATTTGGGATGTGTGCAATTAGCCGACCAAACGATTGGACGTCATCACCCTCGCTAGTCTGCGTCAGTCGGTTAGATTAAATATTAACCAAAAGCTGTAGCTCCGGTTTCTGCCGTACTGCTTTACAACCGGGACATAAACCAGCACGGTGGACGGAGTGGTTTGACAGTATTTTGATCTAGGACATGATATAAAGTAGTATGTAAAGCTGATGTTGTTTCCTGGAGTATCATTTAATGCTTCATAGGCCAAGAATCTATAAACACAAAGTTCACATGTTACACAAGTCAAACAACAAGGGGCGGCTGTGGTTCAGTTGGTAGAGTCGGTCGTCTCTCTACCAGAAGGTCGGGGGTTCGATCCCCAGCTCCTGCAGCCACATGTCCAAAGTGTCCTTGGGCAAGACACTTAACCCTGAATTGCTCACACCTCCATCAGTGTGTGAATGTGTAGGTGTGACCTGCAGTGTAAAAGCACTTTGATTAGTCAGAAGACTAGAAGAGAAATATACAATCTCAAGTCCATTTACCATAAAACAAAATAATTGCCATGAATGATGAAAAACAAACATTGTGAATTTGTCAGATTTTGCAAAAAATAAACATCCAAAGGGAATTATTCCAAAACTTTTCTCGATTAGAAAACAGACAATATTTCGGCTTTAATCCTTTTTTTTGTTTAAATTTATTTTGGGGCTTTTTTATGGAGAGATAGGACAGTGGATAGAGTTGGAATTTGGAGAGAGAGAGAGAGAGAGGTGACATGCTTGAAAGCAGCCACAAGTTGGATTTGAACCCATTCCGCCCACTCCGAGGACTACAGCCTCCGTACAACCACTCGGCCACCTGTGCCCCCAAGTTGTTTCAAATCTGTATTTATTTTAATGTTTTAGAAGAGGTGACCTCATGAGCATGAGTGTAATGTTTTTGATATGTTTATATCTGCATTAGAGATAAAAGAACTTCCTTTACAGGTATGTTTTTGCTCATTGTGACGTCTCTGTGCACGTTTTGCAGCTGCACAAAGAATGTGACACATAGCAGTCACACATTGAAAATGAAGGGGGAAAAGATGGATGTCTGGAAACATGTTTTTGCAAAAAGGATAGAAGGGAAAAAATAGTAAGAAGGAATGAAAGACAGAGCCGATACTGGACTGTTGAAATCAAATGGTGGTGGTTGAGTTCAGAAGAAACATCAGCTTTACTCGGCAGTCGAGACACACGTTGTAAAGACTTGAGAAGAAATAACCGGTGTTCACGCAGGAAAGCCAATTTACTTCATGACAACATCTTAAAAAAAACACACGCAACATTTTCCTTCACAGAGCGTAACCTGGCGCAGAGGCATGAAGTGAGACAGAGGAGAAGAAGAAGAAAGCAACGAGGGCCTGCAGTGTAACACGCTCCCCTCATCACACGAGGAGAGGCAATTACAGAAATGTAATGCACAGAGGTAAAAGACCTGGCTGACAGGTCGGCAAGAACGCAAACTGATGGAGAATAAAAAAATCAGCTGTTAGACCCTGACGAGGTTCAGATGAGGAAGAGGAGAAAATGCTCAGTTACCTCAACAGCAGTTTGAAGTTGGAAGCCCTTAGGAGAGCACCTGGTGCCTTCTAGTGGATGCATTGTGTAACCTCCATCCCAACGTTAACAAGTTAAATTTACTACTTTCATACATATAGGAGCCGTAATTAAGGGGTTAGTTGTTCCTTGTTTCCTAGCAATTTCTCCAAACGATCCAGGTGTGAAAACACCCACAAAGATCCCGATGTTGGTGAGGAGTGTCAATGAGCAGCAGGTGAACTTACTTATCACAATTCTGTGAGGAGAAGCTAACGATCCTGACTACCATCCACGTGCTGAACACTGAACGAGCTAACAAGCCAGCTACGGTTCTCACAGATAGCTGATAATCATAGCTCATATGCAAATAAAAGTCCAATAAAGCTTGCAGAGAGACAGATTATTAGTCTGATATTTCCATGAACAAATCTCCATAAGGCTCAAACAGCAGAAATTAGAGTGAATTACCTGAGGTGACACCTAGCAGACAGCTAGCAGCACCCACCTGTCACTCAAAGAGGCCACACCCCTAATTCTACATCACTTTAAGCCTTAAAGGTCCCATATTATGCTTTTTCTGGTTTTATATGCTCTTTAGCGTGTTTTCCAAGTGTCCTGTGCATGTTTAGGCACATCTATTTGCAAAAATTCAAAGTCCAAAGTCAAAATTCAAAACGCGGCTTCTCCTACCTCCTCCTGTTAGCTGTAGCATTAGCTGCATGTAACGCTCGGTTCTAGCCCCCCTCGATAAAAAATTGTCAGTCCGACGTCTTTGTCAGTGTGAGATCACTGATCTAAGTCCATTGGCTCGTTGTGGCAAGCCCTGCAGCTCATGTTGAAATTTCCAAAAAGCGTGCTGAGCAACTGACCAATAACGACAGAGCGGATCGGCA
>NC_089199.1:24148587-24171087 GCF_963930695.1 Labrus bergylta
AGGATATCAAAAAGGCGCGCTCTCTCTCTTTTTTTGATAAAACTATATTTAGGTGGAATGGAGGGCTTGAATCTTCCCTCTGGCTTTGTACTGTTATTGCAGGACTAAATAGAGATACAATTTCTTTTCCCAAGAGAGACAATTTTCTCAGCGCTGCTCTTTGCACGATGTGAAGGTTGCTGTAATTTAGCTCCTCGCCCAGGGGAGGAACACGGTGCCACAGCTGGGTCATCAGAACGCATCGTTCACCAAAATGCCAAGGAGATTATTCCTTGTTTTTGTGCCGTTAACAATGTCCAGGCCGTGCAGTACTGGAGAGAAGAAGTCGGCGGGAAGCGAGGAGAGATGAAGCCCCGGAGAGGAGTGGGTGAAAGGTGGCGAAGACAGGAGAGGTTAAAAGGAGGCGAGAGAAGATAAAGACGAGGTGAGCGGAGAGAAAGTGTGGAGGGATGCAGAGGAGCGAGGAGATCGTCAGGGGCAACCGACGCAGAAAGCAGCTGCTTCAACTCAATCTCCTACCTAAAAGGGTTCAACATGTTGTAGTGATGTTAAGAAATAGTGACGCAGTTGAAAAAAAACACAAAACTCTGCGTTCAGGTCGGTTTCGCTAAGTGATGAAAAAATACAGCTTTGTCAGGTTGCTGTTTAGAATGTGCTAAACAGAACTAAATATATTAGTCTTTGTCAGGTGATGGGTCCTCCAAACCAAACCAGTAGACCAAAGCCGGAGAGTAACTGAGGGAAACCAGCAGATCTTTGTAGACAGAGGGCACCAGGCCCAAGAGAAAAATATCATGCTGATGAGCCTCCAGGTAGGACACCCCCCCCCAGACAGCAGCTAGCTAAAGACTCCTAGTGGCCTGGAGGCGTCGTCACACGGTATTTGAGCTTCCTCCCTTGGCATGACGTCAATAGGAAAAGCTTGATCAACAGTGGTGCATATTATGTGATGATAACTGTTGGAGAGACCGTTACTGCTGCTGCCCCGGAGCCTCGACTGAACGCTGTCCCCACTGTGAGCATGGTGATGCAGAGGTTGTGTGACCTAAAGCACGGAGCAAGTGCAAAGATGTGCAAAGAACCATCCTTTCCGCTTCCGTCCCATGTAATCTCTTCTGAAATTGACGAAGTAACTTTTGTACAGCTTTATTGAGTGCAGGAACATTTGCATGGACTTGATCTTTCCTGCTCAGTTCTTTTTTTTTTACTTGGTAGGATAATTTTGGAACTTTTTAAAGTGTGTCTCAAAAACACACTCACAAAACGCTTCAGAGAAGGTTTGGCGATTGAATCTTGAGTTATAATGATTCATCGCAGATAAGAGCGTTCACAGTCAAGAATTATTCATCACGCGCCATCAATTTTTTTTTTTTTTCCCCTCATTAATAGCTTCTTTTGCTTCTTACAGCCAGAGAAGAAAGTGAAACTCGATTTGAAACTCTCTCCCCTGTGGATGACAAAAAAACAAGAATATGGTTAGATATCAACACCAGCACTACAGGTGTGTGTGTGTGTGTGTGTGTGTGTTTTCGTACAGTACAGATGCAGCTGCAGAGAGATGGAGGATGTCCAGCAGGGAACAGGAGCAGAACAGCGGACATCATTATAATTCCATGAAGGAGGCTGACTTATCACCTCTGAGTCCCCGGCTGCACGCTCACTGCTCATACACACACACACACACACACACACACACACACACACACACACACACACACACACACACACACACACACACACACACACACACACACACACACACACAACCTGAGCATGGTCACGCTGTGTGGAAACACGACCCCTGGTCCTGCTGTGTGAATCACAACATGTATACCCTACACAAATATGCTAATATATGCATAATCTTTCACGTTAGGCTACATGTCACCACACAGATGATTACTCAATATAACAAAGGTGAACACACACACATGCACAAACAAACACACACACACACACACACACACTCACAGGTATTAACCATGCAGCCTGGAGACGACCTGTGCTGCTGCAGAGATGTTTTTGTAGGAGGGCGGCAATCTCCCGGTGATGTTTTCATTGGCCTGTCGCTTGGTGGTAGGTCACAAATATCCAATGTTGTTCTCTTTTTCCCCACACACACACACACACACACACACACACACACACACACACACACACACACACACACACACACACACACACACACACACACACACATGCAGGAATTGACACCACAGTGACCCTCCTCTCTCCTGCTTGAAGCTCCCTGTAGCTCCTGGTAATAGAAAAATGAGACAGAAGGAGAATGGCCCAGCGAGCGTCCCTGCTGCAGGATCAGCGGGCTGCGTATACCTGACAAGTATCCCTAAAGGTCAGGAGGTCAAATCATGCAGGCAGACATACTCTCACACAGAGTGGCTGCAGTATTTACATTTTGTCAAAGTGTCCTGCTTTCTTTTAGTAACTCGTTCACGTGAATATGCAGAAGTTTTCAAAAAGCGATGTTTGAAAAAAGATCGCCGTGGATTCAGGAAGCGTCTGAAGGATGGCAGAACAATGACACATTAAATGCTGTGGGCCTCGTGTCACGCCTGATTTCAGGAGACGGGATCTAAACATGAGCTCAGACAGCGTGAGCGCAGCCATGAGCAGCTGAACGCGAAATCAATCAATCATGATTTGTAAAGCGCCAATTCATAACAAGTGTCATCTTGAGACACAAAAAAAACAGCACATGTGATAATATGCAGGAAGGATTTCTCCTTGTCGCTGAGGTGGAGGTCGGAGCAGGCCATGCATGAATGAGGACTGCGGTGGTTGTCGGGGACGATACAGTCCGATGGTGGTGGAACACGGGTTCACAAGATCACAGGAGAACTACAAGATCACTCAACATGTAGCTTTGTGTTTCTGAGTATGATTTGTTGTTTCTTTGGTGCCTGCTTTGACGATCGTGAGTCTGTTTATTGCGTTTTATTTTGAAATTGACCGGACGCTCTGTGTGTGTTTCCTTGTCTGATTTCCTGTCCGGGTTGATCGATTCTGTCCAGCTTGATGCAAGCTTGCAGCGGACTCCATCAAAAACAAACTGCATGCACGCTCCGGAGAGACGGAGATGCGCATGATGTGGAAACAGAAGCCTTGACTAGAGTGGCGGTGGCGCTTGACAGACTGCTGCACGCATGGACTATGTTCAAATTGGCCGATACAGTGATGCAAAACTGAGAGAAAGGAATGTTAGAAATCAAATTATTAAACGAGATGAAGCTCTCTTCTTATTCACCCTCACAGGGTAAACATGCTGCACTGTTCAAAGGTAATCTGCAGGTTTGTGTCACGCTCTAACCTCTCAAATACAATCAGCAGTCGATGACCTGGACCTTTTTTTTTTTTTTATCTAAAGTGATTGTTGCTGCACAGCTGTTGAGCCCTAATGGCGTTATAATGTTAGACTGAAATACCTCGGTGGAAGTATTATGCAAGTCTTATCTATATGGTAACAAGCTGTGTTCAAAAACATTGTTATTCTGAATACAGCTCACTTTGTATCCGCTGATTACATGGATCCATCAGCTAGAGAGGCGTTTCCAATTGTTTTTCCATCCGACTGCAATCAACAGACGCTCAGGCAAGTGTGCAACCACACACACACACACACACACACACACACACACACAGACACACACACACACACACACACACACACACACACACACACACACACACACACACACACACACACACACACACACACACACACACACCGACATGCTTAAGCCAAACAAAACACACAGCCACTTATTTGCAGACAGAACACCAACAAATAGATGTAAAACGACATGAGTGTGTTTTTGTTCCCATCCAATGAAAGACACATACATCGTGATGTCACAATGTCAGTCATAGTCGTTTGAAAATAAACATCAGAGAAGAGCAGGGTGTCTGTTTGGGTGTTGGTTGTTCAGATATGAAGTTAGATAAATATTTATCTTTTAAAAAAAACTATTTTTTAAAGTGCAAATTTCTCCAGATTTGTAACACCATTTTCTTGGGATCATATCATCATCATCCCCTGGACTCTCTCTCAGCTGGGTTTATGTGCCCTCTCCTCCATGATGTGTCTGGACCAAGCGGCAACCTCCTCTGTTTAAAAATGAAGCCGATGCTGAAGTGTAAAATCCTGCAGTTCCTCGAGTGTCCACTAGAGGCTGGCTGCATAAGCACAGGAAGTCACATACACACCCATTCAAAAAAGCCTGTTTTTACAGCAGAGATTAACATGTTTACAACCTGGTTTTTTTTCAGTATGGAGACCGCCATCGATGGGACTCCAGCGCCACCTGCAGGAACAGACAGAGGACATCTCTCAGGCTTTTTAACATAACTATTTACAGTTGCTTGTCCTGCTGCTTCCTGCTACTTGAGGCTGACCTCTCACAGAGAGACAACATGAAAGGAGAACATGAGCAGAATCTGGGATCTCTATTGACATCTGCAAGAAGAAATAGCACAAACAATTTCAATGAAAGCTTTGTCTAAATGGAGTTTGTCATATTTATCACAGAAAAATCCAGCTCTACCAGCTGGTAAGAATGTAAGGCAGACAGATATCCACTAATAATCAACACAATTTAACGGTGGCTTTCAGAGGACATACATCCATCCATTTGATTTCACACCGTTTTCCAATAATAAAGAATACACTTATTTTCTTTCTACACTGGTTATTTTCTTGAGATCTCAACTTCTTAATTTTTTTTTTTATTTCCAACCCTGGATATTTATGTGACTTTATCTCTTGAGTAAATTGGCAGAAATTGATAAATTTTCTCAGGAAAACCAGCGGTGTGATCCTGAAAGAATGACAAAAGTAAAATGACCAAATAACAAATTATGCTGATAAAATCCAGACGGACATCAAACCTTATTCAGGTGAATATTTGGACTTCATGTGTCGGGGAGCTTTGATTTAATTTCCAGTCAAAGGAGACTAAGCAGACTCTGTTTCTGCACACAGCGCCTGAGCAGCCCGTTTCAAAATGAAGTGCTAACATCAACCTATGAATATCATTAGCGCCCTCCGCTCCGCTGCCAAGCTAACCACTCGTGGTTTTGACGTGCTGCTCCTCGTAAAAACCACAATTTTCACGGGCGGTTGTTAAGTCCGACTTCATTTTCTCTGGAAGTTGTTAAAGAGCGGCTGCATGGTGATTGTTTGGATTCATACGAGAGAGGTGATTATGTTTTCTATTTATTCTGGAAGGGCCTCTCCAGCCCTCCTTTAGAGGCAATGCGTCTGTACGTCTTCACGGTCGGTTGTTAAAGCTCGTTGTCTCACAAAATCTGCTTTCATTAACCCTTTAAAGAAGCGCTGTCACTCAGTCTGACAAAGACCACTGACTCTCATCCTTTATCCTGCAAAATGAAGCTTCCTTAAGTTATGGTTGTACTTAGATTCAGAATTTAATTGTGAAAAAATCAAGATTTCCCAGGCTGTTCTCTCTGTGAGTTTAACAAGCAGCGACGAGTGTTTTCTCTCCAATAGACTCGTCTCTGGGGGGCGATTATTGACTCTGTATTTACTGTGACTGTGACTAAAAGTGCTGCCATCTCAGCGGCACAAATGGCCCGTTTGATTGCTGCTTTTTTATGTAGAAACAGTTTATTAAGTCGAGCTCTTTCTGTCACGGCTTAAAATCGCCACATCAGACGTGTAATCCATAGTCGTCTCGTCTGCCAGTGCAGCCAGGGGGTTGTAAAAAAATTATGAGAATTAAAAAAAAGCTGTTTTTTGGTGGATGTGAAGTTTGAGGAGCGGATAAAAGAGTAAATATTTACAGATGTAGAAAAGAACCCAAGAGAAAAGAAAACTCGACAGTGCTGATCGCTCAAGAAGTTAAGGGTAAAAAATTATCTGAATGAAAATGAAAACACGACTTCAGGCCCAAAACACAAATTCAGTGGTGTCTGTTGTGTTAGCCAGATCAACTTTTGAACTTCAGTGAGCAGTCAGGACGAAGGCGTACAAAGGATCATCTACCCTGTCGTCCAAACATTGGTATCAAAAATGGGGTAGGGGCGACCAAAATTACTAGGGCCCGACCGATATGAGATTTTTGGGGTTGATACTGATATTGATATTGGGGAGACAAAAAATGTGACAAAAAATGTGATACCGATATATCGGCCGATATCTTTCTTAGATCTATGAAGTCTGTAGAGATAGATATAGATTTACACAATTATTGTGTTGATCCCTCAGTTATCAAACACTTGTGGAAAATATTTATAATGAAGACAAGTTGGCCGCTCGACTGGAAAGTAACTTAGCATGTACGTGCTTCACCGCTCGACACTCTGCAGAGTCATGATGTTTGTTGTAATCCATATAGCGCCCTCTGCTGGTGACAGAGAACTGCTAGTTCAATACACTGAAATGAAATGCTGTTTGACTGGTGAAAAGATCTTTAAAATTGGCGCATATCTGCGATAAAATTAGCCGATACCGATAGTCACTGGATAAGCTAAGATCAGACGATATTATCGGCAGGTCGATTCATCGGTCGGGCTCTAAAAAGTCCCAAACTCACGGCTTAATAAAGGAAGGCTACTTCAAAAAGTTAGAGTGAGACAGCATTTCCAGCATGGAGACCGCCATCGATGGGACTCAAGCACCCCCTGCTGGAACAGACGGGTGACGTCACTCAGGCTTCAAACATTCATATTTACAGTCTTTGGTTTATACCTCACCGCTCTGTTGAGGGAGGAGTGTGTGCACATGCGGTGTTGTTGCATTAAAAAGTCACACCGCCAACTACTGGTGTTGCATGTGTACTGCAGCATTTTTAATTTCTTTTGTGGTTATGTGTGCGTCCATGGTTGTCATCTAAACGTCTTGAGTTACAACCTGGAGCGTCTCCGTGGTCTCCTGTTTCACTTTCTAAGGCCAAGTTTTAACACTGATTTGAGGATCTAATTAGTCAGACTAATTTAATTTGACAAAAACCATGGACCAAACTTTCTTTCAACATAACTTCCAGAAGAACGGCGAGAGCGGCTTGAAGATGAGAAGAGTTTATAAAAGAGACAGAAACACAAATGTTCATCACTGAAGGTCAACAGGTTTCTCTTTGTCTGCTCACAGAGAGAGAGAAACTCGCTCTGCACAAAGAAGATGCTGCTGCTGGAATTCTCTCTGCGTCTCTATTTCTCTCACAGAGCGCACACACAACAACACACACCGCAGAACTCCATTTTCTCGTCCCCTCTTTTTGTCCCTATCTGCGACACACACTCCAAAACACATACACACACACACACACACACACACACACCATGTCTGGTGCTTGTAATGCATTCAGTGATGAGGGTCAGTGGCCTTTGTGATCTTCACTGAGGTGCAGGGAATGAATACAGCCCAGAGGAGGACAAAAGGGAGCGAGAGAGAGAGAGAGAGAGAGAGAGAGAGAGAGAGAGAGAGAAGTTTGAAAAGAAAGAATAAAATGAATTTTAGAGAAAGGACGAGAAAGAAGATTAGAAAGCTGGAAAGGCGCATTGCCTTCTTGCAATGTTTCGTCATTATTTGACTGGTGATGGCGTCACTTTACACAAAAATGTGCCTAAAATTTGGATGTAAAACAGATTAAGGCAGCTCCATATTCTTTGTTTTTGCCTCCACTCCAAGACTGCCCATAAGGGGAGGGGATGAAGGTGAAAGCTTCCTGGAGCCTAGTCACACAAGGGGAGGGCCCATGGATGTTAGCAAAAAAACATGATCCATCATAATTTTAGGCAACAATGACCACATCTTAATCACACACCGATTGATTTAATAAGGCTTCAGTAAAATGCACCGTGTGTAAAAATGTAAACCCGCTATTCTTAAAGCGATATTAACCTTTTTTTGTTGTTATAATGTTACGGACGTAAGCACGCCAAGAGGGAGCTTATGTTAGCCAGGATGCTAATGCTAACACAGATGACTGAATGTGCATACGTTGATTTAAATAACATCCTGGGAGGACCATTTCACTAGGCCTTTCAGGGGCCTTGCAATTTCAAGCTCAAGTCTATATACCATTCCGTTTGGGACTCTGCTCTGTCTTCCCGCTCTCATTCGCTCCATCAAAGGCAGATTTCCGTTCTGGAAATCAGGGTGCCTTTTCTCAAGGGCGCCTTTGCAGCACCTAAAAAGTGAACTGGCACCTCTCCAGCGTCAACCCCAATTTCCAAACCTGGTCCGCAACAGAACTTGAACCGGCGACCCTCCAGTCCCCTACTCAGGTCCCTACAGACTCCCACAGTTATTGTTGTGTTCCCCTACTCCATGTTTGTTGAAGAATTGTTTTTCATGTCTTTAAAATAATTTCATGTCTTTTAGAGTAAAAGTCCTCATTTTGGCCTTTTGCTTTAAGCTTTTCTAACCTGCCTCTTCTTTTTAAATCCCTTTGTAACTTTGCTCGATAAATAAAGGTTACTGTTGTTATTATTGGTCGGAAAATGACTCAAAATATCATTTAAAAAAAGCGTGTTTCGGGAGGTGAAACCTGCAGTTTTTCTCTCTCAGTAGCGGTAGATCTCTCCCCCGCTGTCCTCTGTCTGCTGATGACAGCGGGCAGATCAAACGGTCGTCGTAGTGGCGGACTTTCCTTTGAAAAACTGCAGCTGAAAGAATTTTAAAACAGCTCATGGAGGAGAGAGTGGGAAGCAGCCCGATACCTGCATGTGTGTGAGTGTGAGAGAGAGTGTGTGTGAGTGTGTGTGTGCGTGTGTGTGTGTGTGTGTGTGTGTGTGTGTGTGTGAGAGCGTGTGTGTGTGTGCGTGTGTGTGTGTGTGTGTGTGTGAGAGTGTGTGTGTGAGTGTGTGTGTGTGTGATGTGAAGGGCTTCTTTGAAAATAGATGAAAAGTGCTGACATGTGCAGTCACTCTGGCTTTCTACACTCTTCTTCACACACTCAAATATGCAGCGCAGACACACACACACACACACACGCACGCACGCACGCACGCACGCACGCACGCACGCACGCACGCACGCACACACACACACACACACTCACCCAGACTTCCACTACTCACACGGTCGCTCTTCGCTCTCACTCGACTTCCTCTCTTTGTATCCTGGACGCTCAGAGGAGCCATCCTGCATTAATTCACATCCCGCTGTCTGTCCGTGCGTCTGATGCTGAGTTGTAACTCGGCCTATTACTCACTCTCTGTCCCGTCACAAACACTGACACTGCACGCCAGGAGCCGTACTCGTCTAATTAATCCACATCTCTACTCACACACAAACACAAATACACTTATTAGAATCTGACAAGAGCCCATCTTAATCGTGTTAATTCAGTCAATGGTGCGAATCAATGCTCTCCTCCCACTCTCCTGATGAATGTGTTCTGAGTGCGTGCAGACAGGAGTGAAAAGATTTGATCGTCCGTCTCTTTCTCTGAAACTTTTTTTCAGTCTCCTCTCTCATTTCTCAGTTTGATGCAACATACAGATTGACTGCAGTGGGTTTAGCTCCCCATTTAGTACCCCAACAGAAGGGGACCAAAAAAGTAGGACGGTACGGATCCCTTATTTACTCAACTTTTGACGGTGGAAACGTCATTAAATGGGTACCATACAACACTGAACTGAACTGGACCGCTTGGTGGAAAGGAGACTTTTCAGGCTGTTTCTGTTTTTTTTTGTCTCCATCTTCCTTGGAATCATTGATCTCTCGGACCGTATCGTCCCTCAACCACCACCTGACGCCAAGCCGCCACCATCGGACTGTGTTGTCACAACAACCACCGCCGTCCTCCTTCATGCACGGCCTGCTCCGACCCAATAGGAGCAAGGAAGTGAGGACAACAGGAACGAGAGGAATACCAAATCCTGCCTGCATATTATCTCATATACAATGTTACAATTCACTTTTTCACACTTTTATCCAAAGCAACGTACAACACTAATCCATTCATACAGCCCCACCAAAGCAGCGGGTCATGTGTATTGCCCAAGGACACATCGGACATGTTGATCAGCTGGGGATCGAACCCTAGACCTTGCGGTTGAGAGGCGACGACTCTACCAACTGAGCGACCCTCTATATACTATTTTGTAAAGCGTCTCGAGATAACACTTTTTATGAATTGACGCTAAACAAATATAGATTGATTGATCTTAGATTGTGTGACGTTCTTCTTCTTTGTTAGATTTATTTGCTATCTACATGTTGTTGCACCGCTGTGATTTAGTGATGTGTAAGGGTATCATCGGCTGTGGAATCGCAAAAAAGATCAGGGTTTACCGTACCAAACTGTCCTGAACCAAACTAGACCGCTCGGTGGAAACGGGGCTTTAGTCTTCCTTCTCCATTCAGAACATGCACACCGCACTCATCACACACTACGGACTCTACTGACATCCAAACCAAGTCTCTATTTGCAATTTAATGTATATTTTTGGTAAATAAACCAGTTTAATTAACAGTTATTTAAGAGCCTTAGAGCCCAACATGTCAAAGGTCAAATCACTTTCTGGTCTTCTCTACAAAAAGGAGATCGTGTTGAGTAACAATCAAATCTTCTTTTTATGTTAGTTGAGTTTTCATCGAGCCATATCGTCATCTCCAAGTCTTCTCTTTCAATCTCTCTGTCACTACCTGCTCTCTTTTCCTGCTGGTGCCTCGTTTTTTTTACTTCCCTGCGCTGCTTTGCTGAGATTTAATCAATTTCTCTGTTGCCGTGACTCCGTTGCGACGCCAAGCCAGCTAATTTAAATGTGAAGCATTTAAAATGTCAATTAGGAGCTAATTAAATTAATGGCACAATGTGATTTAGCCGTTTCGCTCCTCTCGCCCTGAGCCATGGATAAATTGTCTCGGCGCAGGAGAGGGAAAAAGGCTAAGTGTTTAATACAGCTGCTGCTTGACTCGCATAAACACACAAACCGCCATGCACACACGACCTGTGGGGAAAAGGAGAGGAGGAGAGGAGAGGAGAGGAGAGGAGGAGAAGAGGAAGAAGAGAGGAGGAGGGAGGAGAGGAGGAAGAGGAGAGGAGGAAGAAGAGAGGAGGGAGGAGAGGAGAGGAGGAGGAGGAGAGGAGTGGAGAGGAGGAGGAGGAGAGGAGTGGAGAGGAAATGTCAAGTGGAAGGGACAGGAAAGAGGAGAAGGCCGCACTAATGAGGGAGGAAAGAAGGGTACAAAGGGGATTGTGAAAGGAAAGCGGAAAAGGAGAGGAATCAAAGAAAGGAGGGAGAGGGAAGCAGGAAAATCAAAGAAGAGGAATGAGCAGATGTAGAAAAATCAAAACAAGAAAGGACGGAGGGAAGGCGAGGAGAGAAAGGAAGGAGAATAAAATATGAGGACTAAGAGGAGGAAGTGAAAACGTGTATAGAGGAACAGTAAAGAGAAAGGGATGAAGAAGGTTAAATGTTGAGAAGAGATGGAGAAAGGTGAAAGGAGACGTAATGAAAATGAAACCAAGGTAAGACGATTGGATTTGGGACAGGAGGAGAGGAGGAGGAGGAGGGAGAGGAGACCAGGATTTGAGATGATGGAAAAAGAAGGGAAGAAGTGAAGGAGAAGATGGAGGAGACGGTGTAACAGGATGGAGATAACAGCAGAGGAAAGGAGGAGGAGGAAGAGTCAGGCTGAAGAAAAAAGGAAACACAATGAGTGGAGGAGAATCTAAGAAGGAGGAGGAGAACGGCTGGACTCCTTTGCTCCGCTCGGGTCCTGTGAGCTGGAGGTAAATGGAGTATTGATTCAGAGCGAGATGAGATTTTCAGAGTAAACACATAACCAAACTGTGTGCTCTGCTG
Organism: Labrus bergylta; assembly: GCF_963930695.1. Classification (NCBI taxonomy): domain Eukaryota; kingdom Metazoa; phylum Chordata; class Actinopteri; order Labriformes; family Labridae; genus Labrus; species Labrus bergylta. The sequence goes on from NC_089199.1 coordinate 24,160,384, forward strand.
TGAGCCCAGAGAACGTACCAAACGCCGTTCTTATAGAGAGTCAGTCCACGTCTGTACAGCTCGTTGATCAAATTTTTTTTGTATGTGTCACCGTACCCAATAAAGTATAGACTGGCTTATTAAGACTGTAGTGGAGCACAAGGTGAACTTCAGCAGCTGTCTTTAATCGATGGTTTAGAGAGACTTTTGCAGAATCGAACGGAATAAAAGTTGGCATGTTTGAGCGACTTGGGGGTTAGAGGAGGGGAAGAGTCGATGTTCACGCAGGTTGCCATGTGGTGGACACTGAAGCTTCAGTGTTTAGCCAGCTCTGCATCGGTCTGTAAACCTTTCTGCGTTCTAACCTCTCTCTATTTTTCAAAAGCATCTCCAATATTGATCCTAGTTTGAGCACGTTTCTGCTCGTGGAGCTTATTAGAAACATGCAGAGGCTTTTTAGGTCGGGTACAATCACTTCTATCTGAACCAGTTCTCTTGTCCTCTTCCATCGCTGCAACACCTGTTGGTTTGACCTGATAACTGCTCTCATATCTGGCAAACCGAGGGGCGTCCAAAACGGTTGTGTGGGGGGTGCCTTAAAACCGCCTACCTTCTCTGGTCAAAACAAATCCAGAGCATTCAGGACCAGAATCTAAAGTTAGAAGGAGGACATACTGGCTGCTGCATTGTTGTCAGAGAAGCCAGCACTTAATGTCTGATCATATAGTAAGCTCACTTTATCATTTCACTCACTAAGCATTTTACTGGTTGGACCTTTAAGAACACATCTGTTTGTGGTCAATGAATTAAAAATGTATCTGCTCGGAGGGATGGAATTTATTTCCTTTTTTTTTTTTTGTCAGTGTAGACATTTCCTTTCTTTCTGTTCCAAATAAAGCACAGCTGTTATCTAATAAAGCTCTCTCCCATCCTTCCCCCTCAAACACCAGAACTTCATATCCTGTTGAGTGTGTTAGTGAACATGTAATTAGCTCGCGTATAGATTTCCATCTAATGTGCGATGTAAACTTGCCTTGCCAGCTGCTCCGCGTTCACTCAGGCCGAGCGCGCAGCGATCGATACACACAGATAGATCATAAAGAGAAACAGCGGTTAGGAAATCAAAATGAGGCACGGCCTTGGGCGGTCAGATAATTATGTGTAGTTGTAGAAAGGGGGAGGGAGGGTGGGGGGGCGAGATCATTTTAATTGATGTTTCTACATAAATGTTTTTTTTTTCCCTGAGAAATCAATACGTGGCTAAAGGAACGCCGGCGTGCAAACACATGATGAAGCTTCACAAGTTCTCCACTCACACTCCCGCCTGTACTCAATGTTTGCTGAAACTAAAGGGACCGAAAGGCCTTTAAAGAAGTAAGGACAGGATGAAATGTTCTTACCTTTTTTATAAACACACTCTCTGAATACTGGTCCTCATAAGGACATGATTATGACGGCGCCACACACTCACCATTAAATAAATGCAACTTTCAAAACAGACGAAGGCCAATTAATAACATCGCCCAACTTTGCCAGGGAAACGTGTTCAACCCTCTTGAACCTTTTCATGATTTAAATGTAGAAAGCGGAAGCACGGTATTTTGTGCAGAGTACTTTACACACACACACACACACACACACACACACACACACACACACACACACACACACACACACACACACACACACACACACACACTTGCGCACACACACACACACACACACACACACACACACACACACACACACTTGCGCACACACACACACACACACACACACACACACACACACAACCTGTGCTGCAGCTGTGCCCATGCAATTTCACAAAACCTGCAATTTTCAAATACATCAGAAATCAAATGCAGGAAATGAACTGGCTGGAGAGAGTCAGAATGGAAAGAGGGAGATTTTTTCCTGAGTTGGTTAGAAACCAAAAAAAGGCGAAATTGGGGCGTAAATATTTGGCGTTGTCCACACTTACCTGAAAAAGAATGATTTAATGCTTGTAGAACGCTGCACAACAAAAACCAAAAACAACACAAGCAATGATCTAGAGAGGAGGGAACAACGTCAGGAAGAGAAAACAAACAGTTTTAAGTCTTTTAAGGAAGTTGAAGACGAGATGCGCTGCAGTCTGAGTTTGACGGTCTTCCAGCGGGGAATAGAGGTGTGAACTGTCGTCCCCTGTGATGATTTCCATTTTATTCATGGAAGTCCACAACATGTGGTTCCTGTTGCCACCTGGTGGAGTTTGTGATCCTGCTAGCTTCCTGTACCCTAGTCGAGCTCTTTGCACAGGAGGCTGCATGTAGTGGCCGCTTCAGGAACTTCAGTTTTCAGCCCTTCCCCATTACCTCATTGTTTTTAGGTTGCAATGTGTTTAATGTGACTTTTGGGTTGTTTGTGAGGTAATCTGCCCCCTAGTGGTCAATCAATACATGTGCGCAGCTTTCAATGTACCTGATGCTACAGGAAATCAGACAGAATTCACTATCATACTTCTTAATTGCCGTCATCCTATCCCCTTCAGCTTACCTCTTGTAGTGACATCATGTCCAACACAGTCACTTCAGGCATTAATCAAATAAAGAAATATATCTTACAGATTGCAGAGTTTGAGTAGAGAGTACTTTTTGTTCTCATCTCTCCAATTGAAAGAACATTTTGGAAGCTGACAACTGGATGAATATCTGCACAGAACCGAATGCAGAACTTAATTTAAATCTTGGCACACAACAGCAGAGAGCTGCTCCGTGGACCTCAGCGTGGCGTGTGGCTTAATGTGAAATGAGATTGGTGTGTGTGTGTGTGTGTGTGTGTGTGTGTGTGTGTGTGTGTGTGTGTGTGTGTGTGTGTGTGAGAGAGAGAGAGCAAGAGAGAGAGAGAGAGGAATAAATTAAAATAAAAAGTAGAAAGATGCATAAAGTTGACAGAGACATATTTGCTGCCACACATGCTGAAAAACATAACAAGCACAAAATGTAAGACATGCATGCTGCAGAAGGCTTCATACACACACACACACACACACACACACACACACACACACACACACACACACACACACACACACACAGAGCATGAGGAATGTTGTGTGTAACCAAGCGGCAACCTCAGGTCTTGAAAAATGAAACCAATACAGACTTGCAAATTCCTGCAATTCCTCGAGTGTCCACTAGAGGCTGGCTGCAGAAGCACAGGAAGTCACATACACACACGTTCTGAAAAAGTCTGTTTTTACAGCAGAGATGAACATGTTTACAGCCTGGTAGGGAAGAAGAAGAAGAAGAAGATAATCCCGCGAGGGGAAATTCAGTTTTACACTCTGTTGCTGAGACATGCTACACACACATCCACATCCTTTGGACATGCACTGATGGAGATATGTCAGAGAGAGGGCGCTGCACACAGCGAGCGCTGCTGAGCTGGCGGAGGGGGAGTTTGGTGCCTTGCTTAAGGGCACCTCAGCAGTGCTCAGGAGGCAGACAGGCACCTCTCCAACTACCAGACCAATTTCCAGATTTGATCCTTACCAGGACTTGAACCCCAGACTGAGCTACTGCTGTCCTGGATGTCCTGGATAAGAAGGACTTTAAGGTAATTTGACCCATCTCATATTCTGTTTAAATGTCCAATCATTGTTTAAGAAATGGCATTTTCTTCAAAGTATCACTATAAACATCTTATGGTCCGATTGTGATATGGTTACATCCCCGGTTACATGCTAACAGATGTCTTTCCCTGGCGACGGAGAGACAGTCATTACCATCATCTTCAGTCAGCCTGTTCACATTGAGCTGCTGGCGTTCCCTTATCACACAGAAACACTGATTCACCACAACAACAACAACAACAGCAGCAGCATGCACGAGTACCGACGGCCCAATCAGAGGCACTCAAACAGAAAACCGGAGCTCCATCACTGAAATCCTGCAACATCACATTAGAGACGTGTTTCCAGACTGAATGAGTCGGGCTGAGTGTTGGGCTCCAGTGTGGGAAGACTGATTAAAAAACAGAAGAACATGCAGCTGCTCTGTGGTTAAATGACGGTTATTGCTCTTAATGTGGTTTCTTTTCTGTTTACTCTGATTGTTTCAGTTCATCTTTGTTAGAGCCGCCGGTAAAAACCCGTCTGAGCTACATGAGGTTTAGATATTATCCAAGGAGGGTTCACAGAGGAGTTCACATCCTACTGTGTCTTTGAGACCAACGAAAACTTTACCTGGCAATCGTGCAACTTCCTATTACAACCTTTACTGTCGTCTATATTTAGGTGGTGACCTTATAGGGCTTTAGTTCTAAAAGGAGCAAAGAGGATGTTGTATAAAGAACAGAAAGTGAGTTTAAAGTGGGAGTCAAGAGAGAGGACTCAAGCCCAGATCGCTTCCAGTCGTTTCCAATACAGTCTCGTCAGAGCCGGCCCTAACCCACTTGGTGCCCTAGGCAAGATTTTAGCTGGTGCCCCTTGTATTGCAACCAATACAACCGATCACAATGTTCATACACTTAAAGAAAGCTGGCATACAGCTTTGTGTTTTACAGATCTTTTTTATTTGAACCTGATACACGGTACAATCATTTCATCACTTCTAATTACACATCTGCCCTCCTCCCCTACAAAAAGTCTCGTCATCCATCGACTTCCATCCCTGTCGTTTTAGTGGACTGACACATGTACACAGTGTTTTTACAGTAATTTACTGTAGGTCACAGTTCTCACTCCTAACCTGTTTGGTTTAGTCTAAACGAGCTCACAGTCCGTTTGCCAAGTCAGTGCGGTTCGTTTACACTGAAAGCTGTCAATCAAAACCTAGACCAAACCACCGGAAAGATGGTTAGGGGGAGAGCAATGGTGCGGTTCATTCCGTAGTCAAGACATGAACCCACCTTATTCCTACCTAACTGCAGGAAGTAACCACCGTGGTTCATCATCACTGAACATCTGTTAGAGACCACATGGAAAACCATGACCGAGCTTCAGAAACAGTTTGGTTGGATGAGCAGCTCCAGGTTCATGAGGATTAACATGCTCCTCTTCCTGAATTGTCTTGATAAGCGGGTTAGTTCAGAAGAAGGACCCGTTATATGACGTCATTCTAAACGGCTACCGTCTCTCCAAAAACGTCGTAGGAAGAGGGTCGTTGTTAGCGTCTCAGAACAGTTAGCGGGATGGACTCAGTCGGCGAGTGGTTGCCATGGTTGCTTCTTCTTTCTGCTTTGTTGGCGGATTTGCAAACCAACTATGTGCATGCTGCCCCCTGCTGTATTGGACTGTGTACTTAAGCAAGTGTACTCGGGGATGTTACTAATGTGAACGCGGACCAGCGCGGGAGAGGAGAGGGAGCGGAACCCTAATTTGAAAACACCTTTCAAATACCGAGTCTAAACTGGTAGATAGAGGTTGAAATAATCACATGTCCATGTCTACAAAAAAATACCTCAACCTCTTACTTATTTAGTCATTATAGTTGAAGCTCAATAATGAATAAATAAATGCATTCTGTGGTGAAGACACCAAAGCACACACAGCATTAGCATACAAATCACACAGACACTCTCACACATGATGCCTTTTCTCTGCTAATTTCTGACCTTTTGTTTGCCGATACAAAGCCCAGGCTGCTTCATTATTTAAATCAAGGGCGATAATGATCAGTAATTGTTGTTTCCCTTCGCCCCAGAACCCAATGCTAATCAGGCAGGTCCGGGCTAATGAAGTTAAGGCGCTCCCTCCAGTAAACAGTGGAGCTGGTGTCAGAGAGTGTGCAGCAGAGTTCGATCCCAGTGTTCATTACGCTCACGTTGAAGAAGTCAGAAGGTCATTGTGGAAGTGAATCTGCGATTTAATTTGATTCAAACACTCCAGTTTCTACTTTCATACAAAGAGAATCCTTCTGTCTTCATGTTTTCATTCATACGTCCTGATACAGAAACATATATCCCTTCTGTTTGTCTTTGTCCTGCAGCTTCTATTAGAAAGTTTCTGCAGAGCTTAAATTCATCATACTCACCATATGCTTTGTGAAAACTCCTCAAAAACTCCTGATATTCTCAGTCTGAGCGTCATGTGTGAACACAAACAGCTGAATGTTTCTCTCTTCACCCGGAGCTTCTCCTCCAGCCTCCTTGTATTTGTTCTGCAGAAAGTCAGAGTGAGCTGATGTGAGAACGCAGCAGGATATAATCAGGAGAATTCACCTGGAGTGAGTGGGAGGGGGTGGTGACGTTTATTCCCTGTGATGGCTGCACGACCATAGACTGTCTGCACGCCACCTCTACCATCTGGATTACTTCAGGGGCAGTGTTATCAGGAGTTGTTCAGGAGTTTTGTGCAAGTGTGAAAGCCCGAAAATCAACCCCCCCTCCCCGCCCTCTGTATAGTAACTTTTTTGCTCATTTATCTAGAAATAAATTCCTGTTAGACACAGTTCAATTGCCATAATGTTCATTCTGAGGCGGAGGTCACTCTGACACTGTTTGCTGTGATTTCTGGGTTTCATCTTGAATCTGTCAGTCTCGCTCACAGCTGCAGTGTTGCTTGTTTTTGTAGGACAAATCAGATTAAATTGTAACTCATACACGCATTGTACACTGCCTTCATTAAGAGCGAATTAGTGACTGAACTTGTTACTCCCAAACAGCAGTCAACGCGTCCCGCTGTGAAGTTTCCTGAAGGACTCGCTTTGTTATAGCGGCGCTGATTCACTTCACTTATCCCTCCGAGCGTCGAGTTCAAGCTGCCAGCGTTCAGATTGTTTCAACCACTTATCGTCCAAAAGCCAAAGCAGAGGCTGACGCTCGTCTTCTCTTTGTATAGTCTATTTACGTGTGTGTGTGTGTGTGTGTGTGTGTGTGAGAGAGAGAGCGAGAGTGTGTGTGTACAGGTACAAGAATCTGTATATGTGCTGAACTGTGTGCGTGTGTTGGAGTGATTTATTTCCTGTTTAATCGGGTTTGGCAGAGCGGACTGAGCTCAAGCTTGGCGTCAAGGTGTATTTATGGTGTGTGTGTGTGTGTGTGTGTGTGTGTGTGTGTGTGTGTGTGTGTGTGTGTGTGTGTGTGTGTGTGTGTGTGTGTGTGTGTGTGTGTGTGTGTGTGTGTGTGTGTGTGTCTCAGAGAGTATTTATAGCTTGGGTCCAATCTGTGTTCCATCCAGCTGCAGTTAGGAGATAGCAGTTTCTAACACAACACAGAGTGCCTATACTGATATATCGCTCAACAACACACACACACACACACACACACACACACACACACACACACACACACACACACACACACACACACACACAGTACAGTACAGCTCACAAAATCCTAAACTGTCATATGTGACCGCATTACTGCACACTTCCTGCAAGATACAATGCTATTGAAATATTTGATTCTAATATTTAATTAAACTGCAATTCAGGGTCGGTAATTTTCTCCTGATCCACTTTATAAGATTCTGGTTGAAATTGTCTTTAGGTCCTGAAAGAAGTTAATAACTCTGAAAAAGGAAAATCTGTCATCTGTAGCAGTTTGTAAGCCTGTAAAAACTTCAACCAATGTCTGCCACGAGGTACCAATCTGATGAACCAATCAGACGCCTCCCTGTCTCCCTGCTCGCTCTCTACCTCTTGCATGCTTTAGCCTACACTCAAAGCGCGTCACTGATGTCGGAGTTTATACTGTGAGTTTACTTACCGCTGAATGAGACATGAGACGACGTAGTTTCTACACAATGTAAGAGATGAGCTGAGGTCCACTTCTGGAGAGACGGCGCTCGTTCATGTAAGTGAGGGGGCGTGGCTTTAGAGGGAGCACAGAGGGGAGGGGGTGCAGACAGGGCACCCTGAGGGAATGCTACTTTCAAAATCATGATAGTTTTCAAAAATAACCAACCCTGCCTTTAAATAAGAGCAGCAGGCCGTCCCCGCCTACAAAACATGGGAACTAAGGAGTAAGTATGCAAATGTTTTGCTGCACAGAGGTAGAGTGGTCTCTGGTTTTGATTGGATGTTATAAAAAAAGGAATCTTTAGATGACGGGTCAAAATCTCCTTCAGGTGCATGAGGGGGACTTTATTATGGACGATGGTGAGTATATCAACAGAGCTAGCTCATATTGTAAATATTTAATTAAAAGTGTCATTAGTAAGAGTATCTTTATCATTAATCTCTCACACACGGAGCTCCATCTGTGCCTCCATCTTTATTTCCTCCTCTCTCTCTCTCTCTCTCATGTCTCTCCCAATTTTACTGAAAGATGACGACCACAACTCATTCAATGAAGATCACAAATCAAAAGAATTCGTTATAACTCCAAACCTAAAACAGTGTGTGTGTGTGCATGTGTGCATGTGCGTGTGTGTGTGCATCCTTCGTTCCTGATTAGCAGACGTCATTAAACTACAAGGTGTTGTCAGTGCTCTGCTGCTCGTTAGCGGCTGATGCATTTCCCTCGTTAGCTGGCATCACATCAGCGTGTGTATATGTGTGTGTATGTGTGTGTGTGTGTGTGTGTGTGTGTGTGTGTGTGTGTTCATTGGTTCATACATGCTTCTGTGTGTGTTTGGTTAAGTGGGTAATTCAGCGTGAAGCCTGCGAGGCCTTCAGAATCTGCACACTGTCACTTCCAGAGTCCTTACGGATTAGAAATACTAAAGAGAGGAGAGGAACCGAGGGGAGGGAGGGAGGGGAGGAAGGTTAATGAGTGACGAAGAAGGTGAAGTGGGAGACAGGAGGGAGGGGTAAAAGGGAGCAAGAAACGAGGATGAAAAGGGCATGTAAGAGAGGGAGGGGGGCTGCAGGAGAGGGGATTCAGACAGAAAAAAGAAGGGGAACGAGGGAAGGTGAGAGGATGAGGATGTAAGGAAGTGATCAAAGGAAGCAGAAGGTTAAACATCTGAACTCTTTGAACTCTGCAGGAGAAGTTTATCTGCCTGAACATACAATAGATCTTTATTTAATGTGATGTCTTTTCTTGGTGTGTCTTCAAAAGTGATGTATTCCTGAAACTGATTTTCATCTGATGTTGGTTCACAGGTATCGAACCGGTTCTTTTAAAAAAGCTAAGTCTGTCTGCTTCTCTGTTGCACAAGTCGGGAACAAGGTCTAGATGTACTTACCTTGCAGGGGGAGGCACCATGACCAAGACGGTGGCTGCGTTCGCGCTCTACCCCTGACTTTTGGGGCGGCAGTATAGCTCAGTCTGCAGGGATTTGGGTTGGGAACAGGAGAGTCACTGGTTCAAGTCCTGGTGCAGACCAAGTCTGGAAATTGGTCTGGTAGCTGGAGATTTACTGAGGTGCCGTTGAGCAAGGCACTGAACCCCCTCTACCAGCGGAGGACCCCTCACTGTGTGCAGCCCACTCACTCTGACATCTCTCCATTAGTGCACGTCCACAGGATCCTGTTCTTGAATGTGTGTGTATGTCAGTGTGTATATCTTCTTCTTGATTTGAGTCTCCTAGTTGTTTTCTGGGCCTAGGGGTTAAAGGAGCACGCCCCCCTTCTTTACAAGAGGAGCATATATTTTTGAAAGGACTAAGAGGAAACCGCTTGAAAATGAGGATATGGAGAGAGAGAGAGAGAGGAGGTGATTGGGTTGAGCAATGCAGGGATTCGCTCTCCTCTTTCTCTCTTTCTCTCGGCTCACAGTCCAATAAAGGTCAGCGATTACTTAGCTCAACTTCAGATACCTTGAAATTAATGATGAACCTTTCGGATCCCCTGTTCTTAATTATCACGCTGTCTCTCAGCACGAGCAGCAGGATAGAAACTCATTTCTAAACTTTCTTCTTCTCTCGCCGCCTCAGCGCTGGATTCTCTTTCTCTCTCCAAATATTGTAATTCCTTTCCCAGCAGTGTTTCCGCTGCGTCTCATTTCACTCTCTTTCTCTTCGTTCCTTTGCCTTCCTGCATGAGCTCTTTTGTATTTTGATTTTGTCAATATTTCATCCTGATTTTGTGGCCCCTCTTTTCTCTCTCCGCCTCTCTTTTTATATCACTCAATTTCTTCTCAGGGAGAGACAGAAAGCAGGACATTTGCAGAGATTCTTTTTTTGTTTTTTGTATTTCTCAGATTTACACTCAGACATTTCTCTCCTCGTGCTTCTGCTCGGGAGTGATCTCTGCGTCGCTCAGAAACACTCACTGAGGTGTGAGTATTTGTGTGACTGGTTGTGTCGTCCATAAGATAGTTTGCACATCTGGACTGTTTTGATTTTTTTTTTCTGTTATTGTGCGATCATGAAAGTAGAAACGAAAGGATTGATTGAGATTCATTTTGGATGACCCGAACAGATTCGGTCTTTCTGGGATGGCTGCACTCGCTTTTGGTGTCCCTCAAGGTTCTGTTTTCAGCACCTTTTCTTTAACTACGCTGCCCCTGGGGTCTCTTTTTGAAAAATACAAGGTCATATAAGTGTTATCTCGAGACGCTTTACAAAAGAGCATATGGGATAAGATGCAGGAAGGATGTCTCCTTTGTGTTACTCGTGTTCCTGTTGTCCACACTTCCTTGTTGCTGAGGTGGAGGTTGGAGGTTACAGTAACTACTACTATCTACTCTAACTAGCACTTGTTACTTTGCATGAAGTAGCCGACCAAAAATAAGATCGAGGCTTTTTAAAGAGGTTACGCAAATGTCAGCACAGTAGCATCTTGGGAGAAATAACGTCGCTCGCAGTAAACTGAAACTTGGACGAGTTTAACATTTCTGAACTCAAATGAAAACCGA
>NC_089199.1:24176087-24266087 GCF_963930695.1 Labrus bergylta
AGAGTTTTCATCAAGGCAAGAACTCAAGGCTACCAATGTAGGATTCCTCTCTGCGTTTTTAAAAGCTGTTCACTGTGGTATTTAAAGGGAGAACGTGGGACTTTTTGATCCAGTAGATGTTGCCCCTTGAGCTCCAGCATGAAACCAAAACAAACTGCTGTTTGGCCACGCCTCCTCCATACTGAAGCCTCCGCTCTCCTCCAGAAACACACCTCCAACCCCTCTATACTCGCATTTACCTGAAGGAGTTAAGCGCAAGCGGCAGACAAAATCATCTTCTGCTCGAGCTGTAATCACCTGTGTCCTGCATTGTTGTGTTAGCATGCTAATGTTAGCGCTCTTTAGTTAGCTTGTAGCTTCACATTGCATGTAAATTGACACAATGAGCGTGATCTAAAAACTCTTACTAACATCCAAATAATCAGTGAGTATGTTCTTCTTCTTCTCTAGTCCTTGACTAAAACAGCTTTTATACACAAGGGGAGGAGCCGGTCGTCACGTCCATGTAAACACGACGCTGACAACAACACAGTCAGCGGGACTCGAGCTTCTCACTCATTGTAGACAGTCATTTACGTGTTGAAGCACATTCTTCCTTGAAGGCATCTTACGTTTTTTAACAAACAGTTTAAAACAGAAATCTTCATCTCACTGTGTCTCCTTTCACAGGGATGCATATGATGACAAATAAATACAAAACTCACTCGTTCTTCTCCTCTCAGGCGATAATAACATGGCAGCCTTGTTACTGTGATGTTTACAGGTACAGTTCCACCGAGAGTCCGTCTTTATCGCTCTCGCATCATTTTTTTATTTCAATGGAAATGATCCTCGCTGTTCTTCCTCTAAACGGTTTGGCACCATTTAAGTGAAAATGTGTCCACTTTTACTCACAGTGCAGTGCAGAGTGTCGCTCGCTCTGATCCAACTATCAGACCAGCGGTGACATTTCCCTAAAGAGCACTGCTTAGTACTCCGAGTCAAGAGAAGAAGCATTGACACAGACTCACACAGCCCAGCAGTACTGGAGGCTGAAGGGGTAGAGACCCTGGGCAGGACTTGACTCCTGTCCAAAAGACATCTGCCTCGACTGGAGGGGCCGAAAAAGGGGGAGGGAGAGGTTCACACAGCAAGAAAAATAAAAGATAACACAGACTTAAAGTCTATAAGCACCATTTTATCAAATGCAAACAATAATGTGTTACAGTTCAGATACTTCTGCCCGACTATGCTGCCATGGCGGCTGTGGCTCAGAGGTAGAGGTGGTCTTCTTTTGACCGGAAGGTGGGGGTCGAAATGGTCAATGTGTCTTTGGGCAAGTTACTCTCACTGCTTCGTAAACAGCATTTGAATGTTAATAAGTGGGATGAGCTAACACAGATGTGTTTCAGCAACACTGTCCCTGATAGGTTGTATTGCATGGCTGTCAAGCAAGTGAGGGGGCGGGCCTTCCTCCCTGGTCCAACAGCCAATAGCTGTGGAGGTTTGAATGTGTAGGTGTGACGAGCAGCACTATTTACCCTTAAAAACACACTGTGCAAGTTTAAAACAGTAAAGGAAGGACACATCAACCTCCTGTCTGACTAATGCACGAGCAACAGTGTGAACTCCAACACAGCAACACTGTGACCAATGACATCTAATTCACAACCCGCCACATATTAAACGACCGTTTGCTCCGCTATTGAATCCTCATTACAGTAAGTGAGAAGATGGATAACGCAGTCTGCTGGTGTCCAATCCTTAACCTGCAAATGACTCATTTAATGCCTGAGAGAGTGCAGAGGAAGTAAAGACGGATGAGACGACATTAGGCAAAGTGAAAAAGTTTGACTAAAAATCTAGAAGGCCACAACTCACTTCCTCGGCCCTGGTATGCTTCTAAGAGGTGTACTTCGGCTACAATTCATGCACGAGCACAAGCAGCATTATGGAGAAATCCTGGAGTGTTCTGTCTGTATCTGACTTACAAGACACAAGGTCAGTAAAGTAGCTCTCATGTTCTCTGTGTTGTTCTCCGATGTGCAGACCTCGGCTTGTCTTGTAAACTAAGGACGCTTCATAATAACATAAAATGTACTTTCCCTGCTGAGGTGTCGTAACTTCAACTAGACAGCCAGCCCAACTCCATATAAAACGACACAGGAGTCAGGATGTAGCGTTCTAGCTCCTTAATTTATTCCAGACTCAATGTGCATGAGGTTAAGAATCAGGAGTGAAACTGAAAATATAGATTGGTACAACACAATTAACAAGATGTCCTTTATACAATCATCAAAATAATAAACAAGCTAACTACTTTTATGCTTGTAGGTGTGTCTTAATTGTTCAAATGACATGCATTAATGTATGCAAATGTAATAATATAACAAAATTACTTTCCAATATGTTAAGGTGAAAACCTAAATAAACATCTGAGCAACTTACAAGCAATGCCTCTGCTGGAGAAACAACTGGTTGGTGCTGGTGCTCTTGAGCTCCTGCCACAAATTCTAGCCCTCTACTAGACCATGTGCATACTAAAACTTCCTACTTCTTGTTCCTAAAGGAAGTGATGCAAAACCACCCCTATACAGTAGGGGGAGCTAAATCACAGAAAAACTGAATATCTACAAAACACAGAAATAGCCTGGAAGGCAAACCATAAAGCATGCATGTGTTGTATAACGACATCATGTACAAAAGGTAACCGTGCTCAGACCCGGTTAGACCTGGAGCGGTGCGAGTGCAGGCCGGCGGGGTAATGGGGGGGGGCATCCAGCTTGAGCACGGTACGGGACAACTTTACATTGTGTGAGTGCGCCCTTAGAGATGGAGAGAAAACAAAGAGGGAATAAAGTTTCTCTAAATTATTGAATTTACTCAATTCATCCGAGCTGCAAAGAGGAGAGCAGACCCAAATAATAAAACACTGAGCGTCTTGAAAAACATGATGGCTCATCACTTCTATCTCGACTTTCATGCACAGTTTGTGTTCGGAGCTTTGTCAGCACACACGGGGGAAGGGGGACGGGGAATCCCACAAGAGGAGGCGGTGACATTTACAGCCACAATCCCATCAATGATTTTAGCTTAGCTGGACACCGCTCCGAGTCTCGCTTTAAAAGCCAAACACAGGGCTCATCCCCTTAAAGCAGATCCCGATGTCTAGAGGAAGACAAAGTAGTGAAAAGTGGATAATTGTCCAAACAAAGAGGGAGTTAACGGAGGGGGGCGAGGGGAGGGGGTTAGAAAGTGAAAATCCTCCCGTCCGAGCTTTGTTTGCTGTGCGACAGAAACCTTCTGACCGTCTAATCTGTTAAGCGCGTGGCCATTGTCTGACTATCATCTAAAGAGGATGCCGTAATACCCCCCTCTTTTTTTTTTTACCCTATACTGCTCACTTTCAAAGCACAAAGGAGCTTAGTGTAAGCAGTTAGAGAGGCCGCTCTAAGCCGTAAAGTGTGCCGCAGCGTCCATTATACGGCGTCTTTAAAGGGATATCATGTCAGTTAGCGTCCGTCTGTCCGCCACTGGAAGGGACGGCTGACCCAAAAACACTCCTATTGTGTTAAGATGTACAGTATTTAACCCCATCTGCTCTGCCAGAGTGTGTGTGTTGATGAGTGTGTGTGTGTATGTGTGTGTGTGTCTGCTGTTGTTATGGGCTCGGAGTTTGTTTGCATGTTTCAGTCTCTTAAAGGAAGAATGTGCGACTTTTTGATCCAGTAGATGTCGCCCTTGAGAACCAGCATGAAACCAAAACAAACTGTTGTTAGGCCACGCCTCCTCCATACTGAAGCCGCCGCTCTCCTCCAGAGACACACCTCCAACCCCTCTCCTCTCACATTCACACAAAGGAGTCAAATCACAAGTGGCTGACAAAATCGTCCTTTACTCGAGCTGCACTCAGCTGTGTCCTGCATTGTTGCGTTAGCATGCTAATGTTAGCGCTCTTTAGTTAGTTCGTAGCTTAGGATAGGATAGGATAGGATAGGATAATACTTTATTGATCCCCAGAGGGGAAATTCAGGCGCTCAAAATACAAAATACACATTAAACAGAATAGATTAGATAAGACAAATAAAAATAAGTACAAAATGAATGATGAAGTTTCAATGAGGGTTTACATTGCATGTAAATTGACACAGAATGAGCGTGCTCTAAAATCTCTTACTAACATTCAAATAATCAGTGAGTATGTTCTTCTTCTTCTCTCTAGTCCTTGACTAAAACTGCTTTTATACACAAGGGGAGGAGCCGACCGTCCCGTCCATGTAAACATGGCTCTGACAACAACACAGCCAGCGGGACTCGAGCTTCTCACTCATTGTAGACAGTCATGACTCAGAGAGACATTAAACAGGATATACTTGATTCCTGCTGTAGTTATGTGTAACATTCTGCACATTCTTCTTTTAAACTCTTCAGAACCGTGGCTTTCGTTTACTGATGTGTGTGTTTTGGGGGTCAAGGCGCCTTGGGGTCAATCTGCCACAGTTTGTGAAGTGCAGCAGCGGCTTAAAATTAATAATCTAAACTTGTGGGACATGTTTAGCTTTAAACATGTCCCAACAATGTTCCAAATCCTGAATAATGTCTGAAAGAGAACAAAGCTTGATAAGATGGCTTTGCCCATGCTTTACTTTATGTGCTCATGTTGTGATGTCATGCTTTTTGTTCTGTATGTGTTGGATACTGTCTGCATGCAGCACTCTCTTTAAAGTATTCATGTGCTGGCAGAATTTATTCTCTGCTGCAGACTTGTTATGACTGTGACTCTGCATCTGAGCGTTTTCCATCTCAGGGAAAAAGAAAAAACTGCCCTGAAGAGTCGAGAGTGGAACATTTGACACCTCGGCCGACGTGTGAGCAGCAGATTGGCACTGAAATCACCTATTTGTCTGGCAGACGGCCCTGTGTGTGTGTGTGTGTGTGTGTGTGTGTGTGTGTGTGTGTATGTGCTGAAGCTGACTGAATGTTTGATAAAAGGCTTTATCAGAAATGCAACATCTGGACAAAACATAGGAGGATTCACCAATCATATAAAATCACTTAATGTGTGATATTTAAAACTCCTAAACAAACACTGCAGCACCATTACAGTTACTTAAAGATGTTTCTTCTTGCCGCCTGATAAATAGTTACTTTCTTCACACTTGCAGAAAACTCCTGAAAAGCTCTTGATATTTTCCAGGAGGAGCTGTATGTGTGAATGCAAACAGCCACAGTTTCTCCAGACAGACCCCTAGTAAGTTCGAGTGAGCTGACGGTGGTTGAAACCTGAGTGACGTCCCCCGTTTGCTCCTGCAGGGGGGCGCTGGAGTCCCATCGGTGGCGGTCTCCATGCTGGAAATGCTGTCTCAGTCTAACTTTCAGTCAACCTAACGACAGACTGAGAGCTGGAGCTGAGGCGGGTTTTAAACCTCCTGACAAACCGTTACACCGCGCCCGCCTGTCAATCAGGTCAGCTACACGCCTTATTGTGAATAACTCTTATCCTTCATCAAATCAAAACGGATGAGTCATCAAAACATTCACCCCCCGTACAGTGTGTGTTGATCGAGACATGAGCTAATCAGACTTTTTTGTTTTTTTGTACCAGGCTGTAAACATGTTAATCTCTGCTGTAAAAACAGGCTTTTTAGAATGGGCATGTATGTGACTTCCTGTGCTTCTGCAGCCAGCCTCTAGTGGACACTCGAGGAACTGCAGGATTTTACACTTCAGCACAACAACACCGGAGGTTGCTGATTGGTAAAATCTTAAACTTCATTCTAAAACAAACAGAGAGCCGGTGTAAAGATGCTCAAACAAGAGTGATGTGGTCTTGTTCTGGGTCAGTATCCTTTTTATGGAGTTTGAAGGTTTCAAAATGTTTTCTGTGTGTTTAATCAATCAAGCTGTAAAAAAAAAAAATGTTTTCATTTTTCACTATTCAATGTCTTTGAAGGTACATTTAATGAGATGTTCAAGGCTGACACTCTTGATTACTTGTCTTTTTACCTGTTTTACAAAATCTCTAAATGGTCTAATCTATCGGGCAAAGTGGGACATTAGCAAACATCGCCGTTCTTTTTGTTTGTTTGTTTGTAATGGAGCTCAATAGATCACTCTCAGAAAGGGATGAATGGCTCGATGAGGAAACACACACGCACACCTATCTCACCCCTTCAGGAGACCTTTGGTAATGAGTTTGCTTTGATTTTATTACACCATTGCTCTCTCGCTTCACCCTCTGTCCCGTCTCATTGTATCCTGGGGGTGCGAAGGAGAGAGGAAAAGATTCTCTGTACGGAAAAGGAAGCTGATCATGACATCCACCACATTTTTGAAGTGCATGATTTGGAAAAGGATGTTGCTGTGGTAACGACGGTGAGTGAGGTACCCGGTTCCCTGAGACATACCCCATGCTCAAAGCCTGTTTCACTCTAAAGGGGACCATCATTAACCCTTTACAGAACATCAGAAATCATCACGTCTTTGTACGCTCATATTGATTCGATGACAGCTCAATATTCTTGTTGCTCCGTCGTCCCTTCTGGGCCTCCATACATGTGTGGTGGTGACTGTGTCTGCAGAGACTCTGTCCTCTGACTGGATTTTACTCTTCTGCTTTGTTCTGGTTGACTCGGGACGTTTCTGGGCGGGGAGCTGGTGTGTTTCCTCCAGCCAATGACAGCGCAGCAGGTGAGTTTAGGAGTGGATACAATTCAGTGATTGGACAGGATTCAAACCGGTGAATATGACGGACGTGGACGTAGTAGCAAAGAGAAAATATAATCAGAGTGAGGAGAAACACCAAGCGGATAAAGCTCGTTCTAAAACGAGGGTGAACCTTGTGTTGTCTTTTACTCGTGGACGTGGAGTTGGTCTGCTTCCTGTTGGAGAGGCAGGTGACAAACACCAGGCGGTTAGCTTGTGCTAGCATGCGTTAGCTTGCAGTGTAGGTACAATCAGTAAACATACACACTACGTCCTGCAGGGGGCGGAGCTTCAGGAGGAGATGAGCCCAGGAGGAGGAGGGGCCATGTTTGAATTTTGTGTTTGCAAGCTGCAAAGAACATTTCCACCTTCAAATGAAAATATAAATGTATGTGGACAAGGCCTCAGTTGACAGACTAAAGCAGAAACATATATATATATAATGATGTGAGCTGTTACATAAATTTACTGATTGTGCTGGAAACATTAGCGCCCTAAATACATTGATGGATCAAACGAGTTGATTAGCTCAACCTGCAGCAGCTCTTTACCTCAAATCTGCACCCTTTCTAATGAAATCTGATCACGACCTTCTGCACGACCTCTTCCCCTGATACCTGCGCTGTGCCTCTATATCAGTGTGAAAATCTACAGATAAGAAGAGCTACATGGCACTCCCCAGGTCAAGAGAAGAGACGCTTTTAAATGGGTTGTACTTATCGTAGTAATGCAGAGAGAGAGAAGAGCCGTGGAGAATTCCCCTCTTTCACAGATAAAACGTCTGGATACGGCCGAGTAAGACCAGGAGTGAACGGCTGAAAGACCTGTGAGAAAGAAGAATGTAATGAAGAGGGTCGAGGGAAGAAGGAGAGGAGAGTGAGGGAGTAAAATATTAAAAGATTCTGCTTCTCTGACACACCTTTAACATTCATCAGATTTTAAAGCGTTTTGGCGGGAAACAAAGGAATTAGAAATCGTTTACAAAACCTGCAGAGCTTGTCGAGCAAACACTCGCCATTTCTGAAAAGAACAAAACAAAGGATTGAGGAGTCTCATTATGAGTCAGTGACACACGTGTGTTTCTCAACCTTTTGCACAGTCTGAAGATGAATCCATGTGGAAGCCGATGAGTATTTCCTTTTCATTTTAATGCTTCAATCAGATGTGATGCAACTCGCATGTAACGCCGTGATGGAGGAGCAGCTTTCACTGATATCTAACGGGAGTGTTCCCCGGACGACTGATGGCCGTACCTGACGACCCCGAGGGGGCTGCTGTGTGTGAAGATATGCTTTGAGATGTCACATGTGTGAGGAAGTCAAAATGAACCATAGGAGAAATCAGAGTTAAAGGGTGTTAATAAGTCGGTATTGTGGGCTTGGGAATACAACTACCCATCCATAAATGTATAAATTAACTTTAAATGTCCTGGTTTATTGCATCTGACAAAGTCAATATTTTGAATCGCCACATATGCCAAATATTTATTTGCGCCATACTTATCTATTCATAAGTTTCCACATGCACGAGAGAGAGAGATAGAGAGAGAGTGAGGGAGACAACGAGAGAGAGAGAGAGAGAGAGAGAGAGAGAGTGAGGGAGACAACAAGGGAGAGAGAGAGAGAGAGAGAGAGAGAGAGACAACTAGGGAGAGAGAGAGAGTGAGGGAGACAACAAGGGAGAGAGAGAGAGAGAGAGAGAGAGAGAGACAACTAGGGAGAGAGAGAGAGAGAGGGAGACGAGAGAGAGTGAGGGAGACAACGAGGGAGAGAGAGAGAGAGAGAGAGAGAGAGAGGGAGACAACTAGGGAGAGAGAGAGAGAGAGGGAGACGAGAGAGAGTGAGGGAGACAACGAGGGAGAGAGAGAGGGAGACAACAAGGGAGAGAGAGAGAGAGAGAGAGAGAGAGAGTGAGGGAGACAACGAGGGAGAGAGAGAGAGAGAGAGAGAGAGTGAGGGAGACAACAAGGGAGAGAGAGAGAGGGAGATGAGAGAGAGTGAGGGAGACAACAAGGGAGAGAGAGAGAGGGAGATGAGAGAGAGTGAGGGAGACAACGAGGGAGAGAGAGAGAGAGAGAGAGAGAGAGAGAGAGGGAGACAACAAGGGAGAGAGAGAAAGAGAGAGAGTGAGGGAGATAACAATCATGGTGTTGCACACAGCGAGGTCTTCACATAAACACACTCAGAAATGCGCGCGCGCACACACACACGCACACACACACGCACACACACACGCACGCACACACACACGCACACACACACACACACACGCACGCACGCACACAGGCAAAAACTTTTAAGCAGATATTAGCAAAAGCGCGATTTAAAGTGTTTTGCACAAGACATCAAAACATCATGACCAGGAGAAAAATCCCAACAGTTCAGGGCCGTGTCCTCTTGACCTTACACATCGCCATCAGTCTCCGATGGCGGATCAGTCGACCTCACTCCACCGTTCTACTTCAGCATGTAACACATTGAACGTGAGGAATAATAATCCTGCTCTTCAACCTGCAACCTGTAAACACAGATTTATTGATCTTGGATCGTGCTGTATGAAATACTTTAACTAGTCGCCAAATGTACTCAGGTGACCTTTGAGGTACCCGAGACGGAAACACTACTGTTCACTACCTAGGGAGTATTTATCATATTACAGACACACCTGGACTTACAGGTAGCCACTTCAGGACCGGGGACGGCAGGTGGAACAGGCCCGCTGTAGATTTCTGCGGGAAATTATTCATGGGAACAAAATATTTCCAAACTGCAAACAGCTATTTGAAGAGGTGCCCTTAATTCTTCAAGAAAGAAAAAAAACCGGAGGATGGGAGAGGATTTGGGTTTCGAGGGGGGGGGGGGGGTGGTGAGGATGCCGAAAAAGAAAGAGAAGACGGGAAGGGATTGCAAAACGTTCCTGAAACTTCTGATATTTGAAGTTCATTACCGAGGAGAAAAAAAAAAAAACGAGGCAGGTTCAGAGAATAATGTTCATGTTAGCCGAGCACATTCCTCTTTGTTATGCCAATGACACAGACCTAGATTACACCCGGGCGTTTCAAGACGTGCCAAGGAAGTGCGAAGGTACAAAGACGCCAGGTTTTTTCATTCACACACATTTGCACACGCTCACACAAAAAAAAAAATACGTTGGCAGTCGCTCATTCTGGCTCAGATCCTCTTAGAGGGGAGAAAAATAAGCCAAACCTTTCATCTCAGTAAACATTTGCTATTTTAGAAGTCAGCTTCTCACTTACTGTGTGTGTGTGTGTGTGTGTGTGTGTGTGTGTGCATGTGTGTGTGTGCTAGAGAGTGTATTGTGTCAGGAGGTTTAAAGAAAATGATATTCAGGGTGGAAAAGTTAATCCCGACCTCAACTGTATTAGTCACACTCCTTGCCTTTTTATCCACAAATACACACACACACACACACACACACACACTCACACACGCACACACACACGCACAAACGCACACACACACACGCACACGCACACACACACACACACACACGCTGGGTGCAGTGCACAGGTGACTCTTGGTTGCCCCCTCCTGATCGTCTCCATGTGTCTTTCACGAAGAAGCTTCTTCTGTCTCTCTCTTTCTTTGCCGCGCTGCTTTCGATGAACATGAAGTTGTCCTTAAGACAGAAATTGAGACGCCAAACTGTGCACATATGTTTGAAAGAAAGCCGCCGAAGCCGTTCCTTATCTTTAGATACACATGTAGTCAAGACCCCACTAACTGAGACCAAGACATACCCGAGACCAGAGAGCTCCAAGACCGAGTCAAGACCAAGACCATAAATATCACTGAAAAATCATCAGTCTTGAGACCAAGATATATTTCAAGTTCTACAACACTACAGCTACAGGATCATGTGAAAATAAAACAAATTCAACCATCAGTTTGAGACCTTGGTAGAGTCATGATGGGAGGCTGTAATGAAACATCTTCCTGACACTACAAACATGGAGGCTCCCCGTGTAAGGGATGACTCTCTTGGCCTTGCCGCCCACACATCTCCTCCTTCCAGACGTTTTCTGTTCTGGATGATGGATGGAGCCGCTCATCAACCTCTTCTTCTGCGGGGAACATGGAGTCTTAGACGCTTAGTGGGACAAGTCCTTTGTTAGTCCACATTCGGACCACGACGTCTCCTGCTGGGGAGTTGTTTGGACTTCACCTTTTCAATTTGGTGGGTTAAAACCAGTCCACTGTGGTACTGGATTCCCTGAAAGATGACAGAATTGCACCTTCAACCCTATAGACCCCGGTACCCTTTCACCTTTTTGTTAAGACTGAATGGAAAACTACATCTGTGTCTAATGTCCATGTTTACTGGGCATCAACATAAGGTTTGTTTGCAAGCAGCATTACCACAAAGTAACTTCATCCATGAGGGGAGTAGGTGTGTCAGAGTGTTTTGGATTTATGAGTTGTAAGAGGGTGTAAAGGGAGGCAGGGTCATGAAAGACAAGAGGGCAGAGACTCTGATACCCAACATTTACCCAGGGTTAGACTACATTCTGTGGAGTTTATTTCAGGTGCAACACACCGCCCCCTCGGTTTGCCAGATATGAGAGCAGTTATTAGGTCAACAGGTGTTGCAGCGATGGAAGCGGGCAAGAGAAGTGATTCAGATAGAAGTGATTGTACCCGACCTAAAAAGCCTCTGCATGTTTCTAATAAGCTCCACGAGCAGAAAGGTGCTCAAACTAGGATCAATATTGGAGATGCTTTTGAAAAATGGAGAGAGGTTAGAACACAGAAAGGTTTACAGACCGATGCAGAGCTGGCTAAACACTGAAGCTTCAGTGTCCACCACATGGCAACCTGCGTGAGCATCGATTCTAGAGAGGAGGAGGGGGGGGACAGAAATCTATAATGTTTAGAATTTAGACTGCAGTACCCATTTTAAACACTAGGGGTCAAAGTTACATACTGCTCCTTTAAATAGACTTAAAGATGGAAAACATCGATATGTTCTTTGTTAAAAACATTAAAGTTTACTTTTTAATAACTTTTCATTCAACCCAAAAACAAAAACAAAGTGGCCATTAATAGTTAAGATGTTTTTCACATTTTTCACTTTGATCGCCTCAGGCTAAACCTATTCCTCTCCATCTTTACTTTTCACCACACATACACACAAATACATACACATACACAGACACACACACACAGCCTCATCAGAAGTAAACAGCAAAAAACTGAATTAAGACCCCATTAATGGACCACACAGGCCGATGCACACACACACACACACACACACACACACACACACACACACACACACACACACACACACACACACACACACACACACACACACACACACACACACACACACACACACACACACACACACACACACACACACACACACACACACACACAAAGAAAGCAGGGTGGAAACAATTCTTCTGTTTGTTTAATTATCGCTCCATCAAATGACCACTTCAGGGGCCTTTCGTCTGCCAATGCAATTTGAGTATGTATGTGTGTGTGTGTGTGTGTGTATGTATTGACTTGTCACAGGAACTGACCTGTTGGCAGCTGCAGGCTGACAGATAGGAAAGAATCTCTCCTCTCTACATCCACTGAGCCCGGTCTGGGTTTGTGTTTCTGTAGTTTTGGGATGTAAATAAATTCATGTTGTGATGTCTGTTTGCTAACATGGTACTAACTGATTCATACAATCAGGGTAAAAATCTACTGTCTTCATGGAGTACAGAGATTTGCTTTGTTCCAACCATCAGTCCATTATCACTTATCAGAGGTCGGGTCGTGGTGGAAGTCAACCCAGACTTCTCCGCTCACCAGCAACGTTTACCAGCTCCTCCTTTGGTACTCCATGGCGTTCCCAAAGTAAGTGCAACTGACAGACGGACAGCGTCGTGCACAGAGTATGTGGGGACTGGGGGTCAGGCTGAAGGCAGCTGCAGCCTTCATATACAGGATACGTGCAACACTGTCAAACACAATTCTCCAGGTCAAAGGGAGTTCATCCCTGTAGCAGAAATCTGCTGAGCATCAAACTGAATAAAAAACAAACCGGTTCACTTTAATCCTTTAAAAAAGGAACTCCAGCTGGCAGCTACAGGAGATCCATGTTCTGCATAATCCTCTATGAATTCATCTTAAATAAAAACTACCCCAGAGCCTTCTTTATTTTTTTTGCATCCACATGCTAACACATCAGCCTTCAGAGTGATAAGTATTACTTTGGGTGATGATGATGATCTCTTGATGTTCCTTTTTGCAGTGTAAATATGATTTTTAAAGTAAAACGTGGGAGGCAGGGGGGCGGCAGGGATCTGGCTGCAGGAGATTGTTGTTTGCATAATCCTGTTTGGGATCTGAAATAAAAAGTATTATAGCTAGAGCAACGATAACATAACCTTTGGCTTGTGCAGATTTTAGGGGTTAAGAAGCATTTGAAGATACTCAAGGAATCACAACAAGTAAAAATACAGCCTGACTTCTCCCCTCTGGCAGGCGATACTGGGACAACACACTCATGAACCACAAGACTGGACAAACAGGAGGACTACAAGATCACAGGAGAACTACAAGATCACAGGAGAACTACAAGATCACAGGAGAACTACAAGAACACAGGAGAACTACAAGATCAGGAGAACTACAAGATCACACTGTCAAACACTTGAACATGACCTGACAATATGTCCAAAAGAAACACAAATCTCACAGTTTGCAAGTGGAATAACAGACAATAAACGCTGTAACACGACGGTGAAGTAGAACATTTTGTCTCTGACTTCCCATCAAAGAGGTAGCTTAAAGGTTGAGTTCACTTTTATGGACACATGCACCTTTTAAAGAAGATGTACAGAGAGTACAAAAGGTTAAAGCGGTTAGATCACTTCCATCACAAGTGATTTCATTATATCCGACCCAGCAGTGTATAGAGAGTGCACATGTTAAGGCTTGTTATCAAGCTGGCAGGTACAATAGGAATTTGGAAAATTTTAAAAATGCAGCCCCTGACTCAGTTAAAGAAATCCAACCATATGCCATTCTTGAGCGGATTTTTGCAGCCGTGGTGAAGAGAGGCAATCTCACCTCTCGAGAAGTTCACAGACCTCAAATAGCCGCCTATAGCTCCAACACTTTGCCTCACATCACTATCGCTTTAAATATGCTCGCTCGGCAATCATCCGCTTCTTCCCAGGGCCCACAATAAGCAGGCGGCGACATCAATTAGCCCCCCTTTTAGCACAGGGGCCGTCGGGGACACTTAACAATGGCCAGAGCGGAGAGATTAGTACTGTTTTTTCTGGCTTAGCTTTCTCAGCAGGTCCTGTCGGGGAGATACTAACCAGATGCTAAAAGGCATCTAGCCCCCAGATGGCTGATCGTATGAGGGTGATGCAAGCCCCATTACAGTAATCCAAATGCTGAGTCTATTGTGGTCAGGCTGCAAAAGGCAGGCCATTAGAGAGAGAGGAGGGGGGGGGATGCAGAGAGAGAAAAGTTGGTACAGAAATGGAACGAGAGGAAGGGAAAAGTACAAGGAGAAGAAGAATGAGAGGTTCAGGGGAAGTAAATAAACAAAATGGAGACAACAGAGGTAATGAGAAACGAATGAATGCAGAGGAGTAAGATAATGCAGCAAACAAAAAGGGGACCGAAAAGGGACCCTGGGTGTGAGGGAGAGACAAAATATGGAGGGAGAGAATAGGACAAGGCCCATTAGGCAACGACAGAGACAAACCACAGAGGATGTGAAGAAAGACGAGGAGAAGGAGGAACGATAAAAAACAAGGTGAAGAGATAATCAAAAAGAGGAGGAAAAAAGTGAAGTAGAACAGAGAAATAAGAGAGCAGGGACCCGCACAAGACAAAGAGGAGCAGAATCATATGAGAGAGAGGGAAGTGAAGGAAACAAGGAGAGGAGGTGTGAGCTTATTCCGAGGACAGGTGACGCCCACTGGACTTCACATTTATTTTCTTACATGCACTCTGTGAGTAGGTTGCATACACTGTAAGATTTATATTCTCATAGTCCACTGCACAGCTCCTACATTGCATCTTTTGAACATTTTTACATTTTTAAATTCTATTTTTTATATTGTAATAGCTTCTTATACTGCATTTTTTAAGTTGTTGCTAGTTCTGCTTTATTTCCCTGTTAATTGTGTAGCACCAATACACCAAGTCAAATTCCTTGTATGTGTAAATGTACTTGGCAATAAAACCCGATTCTGATTCTGATTCTGAGGTGATGGAAGAAGGGATCTAGAAATGTCTCAAAGAAGTAAAAAAAAACAGTTGGACGTTAAAGATCCATCAAACACATTTCACAAGACGGTCTTGGCACAAACTTCATAATCATCCTCTCAGCTGTAGATCTCCTAAATGTGTCACGATTGTGGAAAAACAAGGGAGGTGGACATAAGTGCAGAATAACCAAAAGGATTTAATTTAACTAAAAGGCAGAAGGCAAAAAAACAAAACTTACTTTAAACCAAAAACTAGAAGTCAAAACCCTAGAGCAGAACACAGGAAACGCTGAAATACAAAACTCAATAAGACCAAATCATGTTGTGAATCATTTCACTTTAACACTCCTCTGAACAGTTTGAACCCAAAAAGCTCTTACATTGTTTCCCCCCCCCCACCTCAGGTTTGATGATGTATTTTAGGAACAACTGCAGGATGTTTCAGGACATGTTTGCTCTCTCCAGGTGGGGAGTGAGTCCTTGCTAGCGTTGTGCGGGCGTTGTGCTGGACGGTTGTGGTGAAGAGGGAGCTGAGCCTGAAGGCAAAGCTCTCGATTTACTGCTCGATCTTTGCTCCAACCCTTACCTGTGGTGTTGAGCTGTGGGTAGTGATGGAAACAATGACATTGTGATACAAGCAGCCAAAAATGAGTTTCCCTCCAAAGGGTGTCTGCGCTCGGCCTGAGAGAGAGGGGGAGGAGCTTAGACTTTCAGGGGGGAGCTCGGAGTAGAGCCGCTGCTCCTTCACATCTACAGGAGCCAGGTGAGGTGGTTTGGGCATCTGACTCCTCCTGGTCGCCTCCCTTTGCACGCCCAACTGGGAGGAGACCCCGGGGTAGACCCAGAGTTCACCGAGGGATTGTATATTCCGTCTAGTCTTTGAACACCTCACAATCCCCCACCAGGAGGAGGAGCTGGAAAACGTTGCTGGGGAGAAGGACATCTGGGTCGACTTACTGCGCCTGCAGCCACCGCGACCCGACCTCGGATAGGTGGAAGAAAATGGATGGATGGATGGACGATGTACCCCGCTTTACACACAATAACACAGATTTAAGAAGTACCGATGAGCAAGTAAACTTTGCACGTTTCTGACACATGGAAGGTGAATAAAAATGAGTCAGACTGCTCATAAAGAGGACAGACAGTCTGTACGTTGTCTGTCCTGTTTCTGCTCCATAACCAGGGTGTTATGGTACGAGCCGTATAAATCAATCCAATGAAATATATGATAAAGACTGAGTGTTGCCTGCAGACTCATTCTTCCATTATAGATGGCAGAAATGCATCAAAACAGGTCTGTTCTCAAGGATTTAGCTTCTTCTAGTACATAAAAGATGACATGACATGTAGTGTGCATGTGTTTGTGAGTTATCTCTGACTGTGTGTGTTTTTCAGAAAGCGTCTTTTTTCTCCCTTCATTCTGTGCAAACAAAGCGCCCGAGCAGCGTGTGACTAACGCTGAGCGGAGGGATGGAGAGAGAGAAAAGAACGAGCCACTTTTCTTGTCTGGATGAAAATGTACGTTCCACTGATTAGACGTAGAAAGATGTGAACAATCAGCGTGACGAATCGGTGGAAAATCTGCCCCGGGAGCCATCTTTACCACACACACACATTTCATCTCCCGCACTTGTTATCCCATTCTCGCATAAAAGAGGACACACTGAGAAACACAGTCGTTCTCGCTTTATCATAGACTCTCATTGGAAATCTCTTCTGTTTAATTTACAACAGATTTACATGATAAGCAGCTTTGATTCACAGAAATGCATCCTGAAGGGGTTTAGTATCTGAAAGGCTCAGTGAACGGGCCCTTCCAGGATGTGATTTACATCAACGTATGCACATTCAGTCAGTTCTGTCAGCGCTAGCATCCTGGCTAACATTAGTTCCCTGTGTCTGGCTCTCATCAGCCTTTGGAGCCGACGGAAAAAAGTTTTCGTTGGGGTCAAATGGCCGAGTCAGCTCCCTTCTTTCTCCTTCTTTCTTTTCTGGCGTCCTGACTCTGTGCACGTCCTGCATGATTGCAACTTAACTGTGTATCACAGTTTGGCTAACTGTGCCCGCTTATCACTTCGTGAAGATGAGTTGTCTGGAAAGGGGGAAGTGAAACACAGGGGTGTTTTAAAGTTATCCCACAAAAATCACGAGCACTAAATTAGAGAGGGGGGAACAAAGACATGGTATAGAGCCAAAACAAGCTTCCTAAACTAAATAATGTGCAGAAAATGATTAACTAAACTGCTATTGCTTAGCAGCTGACTGAAAAACTAAATTGTCAAGCAGACCCAGAAAACTCCTAAAAAATAAAGCAAAGGCTGTCATGGAGGTCTGAACAGTTAACACAAAAAGCTGGTAGAGCAACAAAACTACCCAGCACCCCTGACAAATACAAAAACACAGAGCGCAAACGCATGGAGAAAGTCTCTCTACCTCTGAAGGTGAGATAATGAGTCAGCACAGGGCACTGAAGTCCAAAGAGAATTTATAAGCTCCCCACACCTGGTCTTCATCAAAGCCAATCAGTTACTCACACACCTGACTCTGCACTGAGGTGATTCCTTCACCGACCTCTGTGAGAAGCACAAGAGAGAGCGCCCTCACAGGGGTTTTACGAACTTCATTTGCAGTATAATGCTGCATTCAGGTGCTGCTCGGGTGGTCCCAGTGTCCGAGTTGGGAAGTCGCTCTTCCGACTTCAGTGAGTTAACGGGATTTCAGGTTCAGAAAGTCGGAATTTTGTAACAACAGCACAAAACAGCGTTGATGCTACAAAGAAGAAGATCAGTGAAATGTAACTGTTAAAGTGACATTTGAGGAAAAAAGGTGATGTGCGATATGTGAATTAATAAAAGTTTAACAAAACATATTTTGCCCCCCGTGTGATGACGGTTCTGACTTCAAGTCAGGAAGTCGGGCACCTCATTCTATTCCGAGTTTCCAAGTTCTTGTTCCGACATGAGCATGTGTGCATGTTCATTTTACAACTCGGAAACTCATTTTTCCGATGTGTCATTGTTGCTTTGAATTAGGACGGACCATGTTTTTTTTGGCTAATCTCCACGGGTCTTTCCCTGATGTGACCGCAGGCCCTAGAAAGCCCTAACAGCTTCTCCATTAAAATGCTACAATATGACTGAGCTGCGTCTTCATCGCGGTGCTCCATCTGTTTCTCAGATAAAATAAAACTCAAAGAGACAATCGAGAAAATAAAACTGAACATGTGTTCGGTCGCCTCGTTCTGATCAACAAAATAGTTTCTGTTCGCTTCACTCAAAAGGAAAGATTTCAAAGAACTCGTCCACTGTTCTTTAATCTTCAGTCAGACGAAACGGCCAATTATAGATGTACCAGGTGTAAACAGCTGACAGGGAAAACTGAAAACGTCCTGTTCCTGAAAGCTTCGTGAGAGCCGAGGAGAGACAACGAGGGATGATTAAAAAGAACGCACACACACACACGAAGAAACCTGTGCAATCATGCAGACGTTACTTTGTGGAGCTGTGACGGTTAGTGTTTGAGTTTTCCTCCAATGAGCCGTGTTCGTCTCTACTTTCGGGCGCCTGATCAGGATTTCTCCTGGACGGCTCAGGGCACAACTGGGAGGCGACGCACAACACACATACATAAAGGCTCCCACAAACCCACAGCTCCCACACAAAACCGTCAGCGGTAGAAACACAAATTGAAAGTTCAATCAGGAGAGACAAGTGAATTAAGAAAATTAATTATTATGAATGACTTGACAGAAATACTTTGGCGCTTGGACTCTATTGGGTGTTTGATGTGTTTGGAGAATGAAGATTCTGAGCGTCGGCAGAATAAGTCCCCCCATGGAGTCCAGACCCTGGTGGTGGGTGAAGCTCAGGACTTTTTGGATGGATGATGATTCTACAAAGATGGGTGGTGTTGGGGAGGTGGAGGGGCGCACCAAACATCAACATGAAGGAACTAAAGACAGAAAAAGAATCATATTTAAAAGGGGAGCAGAAGGATGACAGGCTGACAATGAGGATGGAGCGCCATGCCATTGGTTAGATGAGCACCGCTGAAGAGACAGCTGATTATCCAATGACAGCTCCAGAAAATGACAGCGGAAACATGAGTAAGCGTGCAAAAAGGGATGAATGCAATCAAGGAAACTGAAGTAACAAAAATGAATTGACAACCAACAGCTTTATGATATTAAAGAGGCAAGAAGACATTTCCATTAGAAGCAGCAGCATGATTATGTGAGAGGTTAGAAGTGATTTCTTCTACAGCTGTAAGGCCATCATCATGTTCATGAAGAGAGGTTGCAACTTTTTTTTTTAAACGAGTGACTCATGTTCAAGGTGAGCAAAGAAGTAGAAAAATATGAACTTCAGTTTTCAGAGAGAAGAAGAGAGCAGATTGCACGGGACAGTTGGTTTCATCCAGCTTTAAAGTGCAGGGCGTTAGCTTGTTAGCAGCCTTGATCCGTTTGTAGCGTTTTTCAAAGGGCCTGAGTTTGAGACGAGTTTGACTGACAGACAGAATAATCGACTCGACGACTGAGACGTGCTCGTCTCCTCTTTTATCCTCCTCTCGTCTCTTAGCACCGAGGCGCTCTCTTAAGCTAAGACGACCCCACCCTTCTTTTTTAACTCTTAATCTCTGATGTTCTTCTATAACCTCCACCCCTCCTCTTTTTTAAAAACGTTTGCCTTCTTTTCTCTGCCGTTTTTTGGGACCACAACTTTGAAACAGGTCGAATAAAAAAGCGGTAATGTTGCAGCTTTCATGTGACACTTATGTATGCGACTTTGCATTTTCTTTTCCCAAAAATATTGAGATTTTAAAAATGTATTCATGTCTTTCAAATACACATCTCAGTTCCAACCCTACAAACATTTCTGCTAATCACACAATCAGTACAAGTGTGCACATTTCTTTAAGAAGGTTTTGAGCGACATCCTCCTGCTCTTCCACGGGTCAGGAGTAACTCCTTAAAGAGGACATATTATACTCCTTTTCCACCTTTTCAAACAGTCCCCTGTGGTCTGAATGAAATATTGGTGCTGTGCTTTGGTCAAAATATAACATGAATCAAGCATCAGAGTAGGTTTGTGAGCCTGTAGAAATCAGCTCTCTCAGAACGCTTCGTTTTGGTGTGTGTGTCTCTTTAAATGCAATGAGCCCCTGCCATGAGTTTTCCCGTTAGACATCACTCCTCTGTAGCGAGAATAAAAATGGCGGACCTGCGCAAAAGTTTTGTTCTAGGCTGGGGGTGGAGTCCATGGGTGGAGATACCAGGGGAGGGGAGGGGATTTTTTTTTTTTACCAGAATCCCACTGTGACATCACAAGGAGAGCACATTTGAAACTGAGCATTTTTCTCTGTGTTGTAAGACTTATGCAGACCACAAACAAAGGACTGGATGGGTTTATTTCACATTTTGTGGGTCTGTAGACACTCAGGTTACCCAAATATATGTTCAACAACACTGTAGAGGTGGATTTTTCATAATATGTCCCCTTTAAAGCTCCAAACATGAGGCTCATATAAAAGTTTGCTTTGGATCTGAACTGGTAAAAACTAACATTTAGTTCAAACTCCATGATGAACAGACAAATCTTATTCAAAGGACATAATTGCGAGACAGAAGCAGCCCCACCGAGCATGCTAACTAGCAGCAGGAAGTGAGACGTGCTTTCAGGAAAAAGGATCTTTTTAACGTGCAGTTTGTCCTCAATCTCGCCAATCGAGGGCGATGATGTCTTAACAACGTCGTTACTGCTGTATTTACACACGTTTTTACAGCCAGAGAGAGCGCCAACATGAGTCAACGGTGTCATTTACTGCCACAGCGCGTCAACATGTAATGTGTGACAGCTGTCTGCATCTAATCTGCAGATTGATTTCCTGTTTTTTTTTGCATAGAGAGAGAGAGAGAGGGGAGATAAGAAAGCTTGTGTAGTTTTCTACCTCACTGCTTCCTCATTAAGAACACATTCTGCACTTGTTACAAGCCCTTAGGGTACACACTCACACTCACACTCACACACACGCACACACACACACACACACACACACACACATACACATTGAGATTTGGATGCACACACTCTGAAAATGACCCCCTACACACACACACAGTAACTCCTTTAGATCTGGTGTCATTTTCTATATTCTCTGGTAATAGAGGGATGACGTGCTGAGAGTCAGAGAGTCAGCGAGGAGAAAAAGAGTCGAGGAAAAGACGAGAGATCTATTCCTGTGTCGTCTCGGCGGGAGCCCTCCAAAGTAGAAACTCATTAACTACTGCTTCTCCGAGAGCGATATTACAATTGGCGTGACTAAAAAGGCAAACAATTTAAATTGTTAATGCTCGACAATGAGCCCGAGGGGGGAGAGAGGGGAGGGAGCGAGGGAGAAGACCCAGTGAGAGAGGAGGAGGGAGGGAAGAAAGAGGAAGACACATGTGATTTCCTCAAACAGTTTCAGAGGGGAAACAAGAGCAAAGAATGATGATAGCATGCCAGTTTTCTTTTTAACAATTTTTAACAAGTTCACACATTATTAAAAAATCCACTTCACCATGTTCCTCTAACTCTAATACAGTATGTGTCTCTAGCCTGTCTACAAACCCCCCAATGATGAGAAAAGTCCATCCTCTCCGTCTTTTGCCCGCTCCACTTTTCATAAAATGTGTGTTCAAACAGGCCGTTTGGAGATTTTCCCTTCATGACATCACAAATGGCAGTAGCCCCTCCCCCAGGTGGGTGACACTCCCACAGCTAGGTGTTTGTTCTGCCCTCTGAGTCTGCCTTCTCACCATAAACAATAAGACATGGAGCGAGAAAGCCTGAATACAACCAAGCCCTTCCAGAGAGGGGGCGTGGTCACACACAGAAATGGCCTTTACATATTTAAAGGTACAGACACAGAAACAGCCTGTTCTGAGCAGGGCTGAAATAGAGGGGTTTATAGACATGATACAGGACCAGAGTGGATTTAGAAACTTCACAGACATGTTTTTAGGAGTTCTGAGACTTATTAACACCGGTTGAAGAGGAGGAGGATATATGACCATTAACTGTGGGAGTTTTTAAAGAGGTAGTTTTGGCTGCGCTGAAGGGGGCGGATCCTTGAAGTTTGTCTTGTTTGTCATGTATGTTATCAGTTTGTCAAGCTATTGCACCAATAAAGAAAGCAGCACAAAAACACAAAAGCAGTACAGCTTCACAAGCAAAATGATGGATTTTCGAAAATGTAATTAATTGTGATTTTCTTTTTTAATGTTCGACAGCCCATTAATGCTATCGTGATGGATTCGATTTGTCCTTTTAAAGCTCCAAAGTCACAAACCAACCGAAGCAGTGGACTCTTTCTGCAGAGACCAACACCAGTTTTTGTCAATGGGGTTTGGTTTGGCTTCAAGGAGAGTGCAGTGAACTCAGAGAGTTGGTCACTTCCCTAACCAACTCTCTGACCCCTCCCTCAGCAGAGATGAAAATAATGATCACAGATGCACAGGTGCTAAAACAAAAATGCACACCAGCAGTGGTTTTAAAATGCTGCTCGAGTTCTTTGACACAGCAGTCAGAAAGCTCCCCATCAACAGGGGTCCGAGTCAACAGATCATTATTATATAGCCTCAGGTGTGAGCTTAGCATCTGATGGAGATTCTGCGTCTGTGCCCAAACACTGCCTCTGCTTGCTCTGCAGATTTAAACCCATCCGAGACACGTTGCTCCGATGTTGCAGCACAGCCAGCATCAGAAACTTATTGATTTGATTCTTTACTTTTCAACGTCTTACTCTGCATTCTGTGTTTCAATGAAATAATGATGTCGGACCTTCTCAGCTGCTAAACACACAGAGTTAAAAATGTGTTCTCAGGTCTGTAACATCATTTGTGTAACTTATTAACTTAAATCTCACAGGACCAGACCTCTCATGTTGAATTTATAACACAAGTTTTCTGACCAAAAACAACAAAAGTTAAGCTAAAGATCATTTGTGCATGAGCTTTAGTTTGTGTTATACAATTATTTTCCTTCACTAAGTTGAAAAAAAGTCTTAAACAAAACATATTGTAGTCTTCAAAAACCCCTTCAGACTAATGTTCTGATATCTGGTGTTTGGAATTATAAATGAAACCAGCTTGAATTAAAATATGAGCGCTAAGCCATAGTGTTGTAGAGTGCTTCGAGGCTGAGTCAAGACAGAGTCATTTAGGGATGGAGACCAAGTGAAGACCAAGACCAAGTAGGACAAGACCAAAATAAGACCAAGACATTTAGGAATCGAGACCGAATCAAGTCCAAGACCTAGGCAGGACAAGACTGAGACAAGACCAAGACCAAGACCAAGACCAAGACCAAGACCAAGACCAAGACCAAGACCAAGACCAAGGCAAGGCAAGACCGAGTCAAGACTAGGACATTAAGGGATGGAGACTGAGTCAAGACCAAGGCAGGGCGAGACCGAGTTCTGAGGATTGAGACTGAGCCAAGACCAAGGCAGGGCGAGACCAAATCAAGACAAAGACATTTGGGGATAGAGACCGAGTCAAGACCAAGACCAAGCCCAAGGTAGGGCGCGACCGAGTCAAGACCAAGGCATTTAGGGATGGAGACCGAGTCAAGACCAAGACCAAGACCAAGACCAAGACCAAGACCAAGACCAAGACCAAGACCAGGACCAGGACCAGGACCAGGACCAAGGCAAGGCAAGGCAAGGCAAGGCAAGGCAAGACCGAATCAAGACAAACACCAAGGCAGGGGGAGACCGAGTCAAGACCAAGGCATTTGAGAAATGGGACCAAGTCTAGACCTAGACCAAGACCAAGACCAAGGCAGGGCGAGAAAGAGACAAGACCAAGACATTTAGGGATCGAGACAACAATGAATAAGATAGATTTATATCTACAATGTCAGTAATAATGGTGAAGTATGTGTAGTATTAGCAGTAACAGCTAAGTCTGATGATATTAACATCAGCAACTGTAATGACGATGAAACTGTGAGGACTGATGATGTTCATTATAGAGGTTGAAGTTCAGCAGCTCAAACGTAAAACACCTGAGCTAACAGCAGTTACACACTTTGTTTCTATAGGTCATTCGGCAAAAAAGGGGCCAAATCTTCTACAATCCAGAAGTTTATTGTGAAAGCTCTCAAAGGAATCCTTCAATCACACTGCGGTACCCGACTCTCTCCCAGTCGTCTCCTCCTCAGAAGCCAGTAGATACTTATTTTACAGACATTATCCCGCAGCTTTGTATTAAAACTGCACTCAAGACCAAACACCTCCATGTTGAAGGCTTGCAGAGAAATCAGAGTGAAAGAAGTTCGTGTCAGCGGGAGGAAAGAACAACCTCTCGTCTTTCACACCAGGAAGGGAGAAAATATCAAGTTTTCTTTACTCTGTAAAAGAAGAAGAAATATAACGCTGTGGAGTGGTGTGGGAGATGAAGTGTGTATTTCAACCTTTTCATAGCCTGCAAAAATGAACAGAGGATTGATGTACTTTCTTTTAAAAGGACAATTCAGACAAATGTTGTATTTGCACTTTTTGGGGGCTTTGCATCTCTGAGAATAAACTATGAATGCAATTAAGATGTTTTCTTCCGGTTTTTAAAGGAGCAGTATCTAACTCTGAAACCTAGTGTTTAAAATGGGTACTGCAGTCTAAATTCTAAACATTGTAGAGAGCTGTCTCCCCCTGCCCCCTCCCCTCTATAGTCAATGCTCTTGAGGTTGCCATGTGGTGAACACTGGAGCTTCAGTGTTTAGCCAGCTTTGCATCGGTCTGTAAACCTTTCTGCGTTCTAACCTCTCTCTATTTTTTAAAAGCATCTCCAATATTGATCCTAGTTTGAGCACGTTTCTGCTCGTGGAGCTTATTAGAAACATGCAGAGGCTTTTTAGGTCGGGTACAATCACTTCTATCTGAACCAGTTCTCTTGTCCTCTTCCATCACTGCAACACCTGCTGGTTTGACCTGATAACTGCTCTCATATCTGGCAAACCGAGGGGCGTCCAAAACAGCTGTGTGGGGGTGCCTAAAAACTTCCTTCTCTGGTCCAAACAAATCCAGAGCGTTCAGGACCAGAATCTAAAGTTAGAAGGAGGACATACTGGCTGCTGCATTGTTGTCAGAGAAGCCAGCACTTCAACATAGCATGTTTCCTTAATGTCTGATCATATAGTAAGGTGCCTTTATCACTTCACTCATTACACATCTCACTGATTGGACCTTTAAGTGTGTTCCTCCTCTAACATTCAAAAACAAGATAGCAGATCTTTACATGTGCCTCACTTTTTCCAACTCTCAGGAGAAGAACCTCAAGAGTCTCTGTACTCATTAAAGTTCTGCCAGATTCCTTCATTACTCCTCTGAAATCACGACCCTCTCACACACCCAAAGGCTCAGACTTATCCGTTTGTAAAGGCCAAAAAAAAAAAAAAAAAAGTCTGTGCTGAAGAGATACAGAGAGATAGAAAGATGCTACTGAGACTCTATTTGATCTGAGACATTCAAAGAAAAAACTTTTGGAGGACAGCGCCGAGACATGAGTGAGGGAGTCTGCAGAGAAGGCAAACAGTGAGACAGAGAAAGAGAGAGCGAGAGAGAGAGAGAGAGAGAGAGAGTGTTTGGCATGAGATTGACTATCAGAAGAAAAAAGATGTGGAGGGCGTTTGCATGCTTGGTTGGATACATCTGAAGATAAAATAGAAAATCCTGGAGGAAGAGAGTGAGGACAAAGTCCAAAGTGGATTTATAACCTTTCAGGTAATGGTTCCAGAGATTTAAACACAGAATAAAAAGTGTCTAATCTGATTAATCTGCAGGTGAAGGGATGTGGCTACACAATAAATACCACATCAAAATGTAACTTCAGCAGAAACGTTCATACACCCATGTGAAGACGTACATGTACAACTCTCTACTGGCAGGTCTTCCTACATGCACTATCAAAGCCCTGCAGATGATTCAAAACGCAGCACCACGTCTGGTCTTCAAACTCCCCAAAAACAGCATATGCACCCATCAAATGAATGTGAGTGTGGCTGGTTGTCTGTCTCTATATGTCAGCCCTGTGATTGGCTGAGGAACAGTCCAGGGTGTAACCCCGCCTCTCTCCCGATGACAGCTGGGAACTGGAAAAGCATATAATGGATGGATGGATGGTTTTCAAAGGTGCCAAGACATTGAAGAAGCAGAGGCAACCCTGTTGATGAGTCTCTTGGATAACATTTTCAATGATGCAAATTTATACCAATATTTATAAGACCTTTCATCCTGAGCAAATTTCAGAGTCGTTCTTTGACATATCATTTTGCAAAGCCAAGTATCTCTCGACCGACGATGTCTCTACAAAGCTCGTTCAAGAGTAAAACAGACACTGAACAACCATTTTCCCAAGGTGTGTAGCTCAAACAATAACTGCTCAACTAAAGAAAAAAATCAGGGTTTGTCTTTTAATCATGACGTACAATCTCTGAAAGGTCGACCGCAAACACACAAATCCTTAGATATAACATCTACTTTCCTAGTTGATACATAAAATGATTTACAGATTGCAATCATAGTAAAGTTCCCAAACACTGGGGTAGCTTTTCATTCACAGATTAAGAGTTGTGTTGATTTTTTAAAGACAACAGAAAGATTGAAAAAGTAACCACTTAAATGCTAAAACAAAAGATTTGACAAACTACACAGACAAAGATATATTCATGTATCACAAAGAGCATGGTGGGACATTTAAGAGAGGACGGGGTGAGGAGGGGTGGAGCGAGGGATCCAATCATTGCTGGATTGATTTTCACAGAAAACCAAGAGAAACAATTACAGGCCTGAGCGCGGCGCGGGGGAGTCGGTGTTAAAAGACGTTACAAGAAACAGTGATGCGCCCATCGATCCGGCCTCATTCCAACACATTGATAAACACTTTGCATTAAAAGGTGCTAAATTGCTCCTGTCTGCGGCCGAGTGATGCCTTGTGGGTAAGTACCAATAAACACTACAGTGTTGAGAGAGTGACTGGTGGAACACAGCGCTGATTGGGACAATAACAAGTCTAAACGGGACGCTTCTCAGCATCAGGCTGAAACAAGGGGATGAAAAATGGATGAAGTGGATCGATGGAAAGAAGGACGAGAATTAAAAAACAAAGTGGGGTCGAGCTTGGAAAGGAGAAGTGCTTAATGGGAACGTGTGGTAGACTTTGTCAGGGTGACAGGACTCCAGCTTGTGGAGGATTGGATCCAAGGCCATTTAGTTCTGGATTTCCATTTAAAGGCAGGGTTGGTCATTTTCTCCAGATCCACTTTTTCAGATTTTGGTTGAAATTGTCTTACTTACAACGGCCAACATGTGGGCTAGTGCACGCAAGAGGTAGAGAACGAGCAGGGAGACAGGGAGGCGTTCTGATTGGTTCATCAGATTGGTACCTCGTGGCAGACATTGGTGGAAGTTTTTACAGGCTTACAACTGATACAGATGACAGATTTTCTTTGTTCCTTTTTCAGAGAACATGAGTTATTGATTTCTGTCAGGACCTGAAGACAATTTCAACCAGAATCTGAAAAAGTGGATCTGGAGGAAATTACCAACCCTGCCTTTAAGACTCTGAGACATCTTGTTTCTGCACCACTTTTATCAATAAAGCAATCCCGGGAACCCATTGGCCGAAGAATTACTTTTATCCAGGCCGGGGAGAGATTGTAACAAAAGGTTAAAAAATGAACCAAACATGTGCACAGGAAACGATTACTATGAGTTTAACAGATGTATTGAGTTAGACAAGTTTAGATTTTTAAACACCTTGCAAAGCATGCTTTTATAAGTTGTACAAAATAACTTCCCCTCTGACTCTCTGTCTTCTACTGTAGCTGCTTTTAATCTGTCAGGGCAACCTTTAACTTCAACATGCAGTGGCCATATTATTCCAACAGAAAAGAGTTTGTTCCATTAGTGTGGTTGTACTGATCTGCACTTTCATTGTGCGTGGTCAGTGAAGAGGATATTTAAAAAATAAGTCACTGTTGGTGCTTTTCTTGGAATTTATGGTTAAAATTATTCTGGACAAAAGTACACTGTCCAAATAATCTGAGTCCAATTGCTTCCTTGTATCCCTCTTGTCTTTCTGCCCATCACCCTATTCTCCAACTCGTACTATCACCTTCATTTGTCTTTCTGCACTTGTTTCTCGGTGTGTGGGGAATGTGTGTGTGTGTGTGTGTGTGTGTGTGTGTGTGTGTGTGTGTGTTTGTAACCCTGTCAGTGTGCCCACTTTAAGTCTCCGGTGACAGTCTGTATTATCGAGGCTCGCCTTCATTAAAGAGACTAAAAGAGACGGCGAGATGATGAAACAGAGCGACGACACAAACATGAAACAGGAGTCGCAGAGCGGAGGACAATGGAACCATGAATACAGAGAGAGAGAGAGGAGATGGAACAGACAAAGGAGGGAAATAAGCGAGAAGCAGAGGTGGTTTACGAGGTCCAAGTTACCTCTATCCTATCATTTCCCCTTCTTCCATTCTTTCATTTCCTGTCGTCTATCCAACATGAATCCTTGTGTCCTCTGCATGGCGATGTTCCCATCTCTATTTCCATTCCTGTTTATCTTCTGTCCCCTCTTATCCCCCAAAATAACACAGAGCGAGCTGTGGGGCAATTTTGGAGGAGAGCCCGCTGTTAGAATGTGAAGTCATGTTCGGGCCAAAGGGAAGAAATGTGTTTCCCTAACGGCAGCGATAACAAGCGACATGACAAAACGACAAAAGAAGGTTTGGATGTTAAAAAAGTAATGTGATAAAAAACAAAATGATGTGTGTTAACTCAGAAAGTCAACTGGCTTAGAGGGTAGACTGAGTCATGGTTGGTTGGATGGATGGATGGATGGATGGATGGATGGATGGATGGTTGGATGGATGGATAGACAGAAGGATGAATGGATAGATGGATGGATGGAAGGATAGATGGATGGAAGGATGGATAAGTGACATCGTTGGCTCATGTTTAGCAGCTTTACCGGATGAAGAAAGTCGTCATATCCGAGTTATGTCTCAGGTTTGACACAAATAAATAAATAAATACCAGGCCAAAGAGTAGTCTCAAATCTTGATTCCTAACGAAGATACTTTCCTTTAACTTGTCTGCCCGTCATCTATTCTTCTCCCTCTTTGTTCTGTATTATCTTTTCATTTTCTCCTTTCTGACTTCATTCCTCTCTTTGTTCACCGTCATCTTCCCCCCTGCCACCTTCACTGACATCCGAACCAATCAGAGCCCAGCTTTTGTTCAGCAGCTCAGCCTCTAATAGCAGCAAGCAGATTTTGCTGAGGATTTGACCTCCCTGGAGCTATTTCTCGACAACAGGTGACGCCAAGGTTAAGGGTAGAAACACACACAAACACAAACAGAGCGTTTGAAGCAGGAGGTGCAGGGTGCTCTGGCTTCATGCCTGAGGTAGAAGAAGCAAATTAGATTTAAGAGAGAAGGAGAGGGGCAGTGAGAGGGGATCCTGTGGCAGAGGTCGACTGGTGAGTTTGTGTTTGTAAGAGAGTGTTGCAGATAAATTGAATCAGAGATAAGAACTCTGGGAGACCTCAAAACACCCCACATCCGTAAAATTAAAGCAAAGCCAAAAGGGGATAAAACAAGCTCTAATGTGTAAACATGAAATATACAAACCAGCTTTTAAAATCCAAATGACTAATAGAGAGATGTATATTAAAACTGATCATACAAAATGATGGCCTGTTGGTGTTGATGGACGAGGGAGAACGAACCGTACCGGAGTTGACACACAATGCACACTGGGTAATCAGGACACTCTATTACATGTGTGCTGTTAAAGGGGACATATTCTGAAAAATCCACTTGTACAGTGTTTCTGAACATATATTTGGGTAACCTGAGTGACCCACAAAATGTGAAATAAACCCATCCAGTCCTTTGTTTGTGGTCTGCATAAGTCTTACAAAACAGAGAAAAATGCTCAGTTTCAAATGTGTTCTCTTTGTGATGTCACAGTGGGATTCCGATTAAAAAAAAACACCCATGGACTCCACCCCCAGCCTAGAACAAAACTTTTGCGCAGGTCCGCTATTTTTATTCTCGCTACAGAGGAGTGATGTCTACCAGGCAAACTCAGTGGGGGCTCATTGCATTTAAAGAGACACACACACCAAAATGGAGCGTTCTGAGAGAGCTGGTTTATACAGGGTCACAAACCTCCTCTGGTGCTTGATTCATGTTATATTTTGACCAAAGCACAGCACAGATGTTTCATTTAGACCACAGGGGACTGTTTGAAAAGGTGGAAGAGGGGGCTAATATATCCTCTTTAATGTAATTTATAAACAACTTCATATTAATCCACCCTAAGCCTAAGCCATTTGAGCCTCCTGAATCTTTCTTGTGTGAAGTATCAACAAAATAAACACGTCTTTAAATGACCTTTATCTGTTCGCCTCTCTAATGGTTTTTGAATGGCTGCTGAAAGTTTTGGCTTTAGAAAAAGAATCTGCACTTTGATATCCTCCGTCTGCTTTTTGCTTTTCTCCTTTGATTCGATTTGAGAGATCAAAATATCAAAGCTGGACTGGTTTTTGAACACCAGAGACGGAACATGTTTGAATGCTTTTTTACATTTCTGCCTTTCTTTCCGGTTAGACCTTTGTGTCGCTCTGTGTTTCTACCGAAAAGCTTCTTACATCTGTCTCTGTAAGTCAAACATCAGCGAGAGCCTTTTCTCGTGTTATTCAGTGACAGCGAAACAAAGAAATCCCGTCTTCACACCTCGTTAACTGTTGCTTCATTTGATGTATTTATTTCAACCGGGTGTTTAACTCATAATAACTAAACATTTTTAAAAGGCCTTCAATAATCTCTCAGAAACTTTTCCATTAAAACACGCTCCTGACATGACTGTGAATGAGTAGCGCATCAACAAAGTGAATGACCCAATCAATGAGTGTTTCAGTCGTGGAAGACGGACCGACCATCTGCGTTTGAAAAGAACATTTTTACTCCATCCCGACGTTTGCTTTGCCATTTAAAGTAGAAATATTTCAACCTGAGTTTCACAGAGGCCGAATGGGAATGCGTTCCCTCTTTTGTTAAGTCTTTTAGAGGTAGTAAACAGTGGCCTTACAGAGGAGAGACAGGCTCAGCTGAGTCAGCGGGGGGGAGGCAGCGCTGTGTGTGTGTGTGTGTGTGTGTGTGTGTATGTGTGTGTGTGTGCATGTCTGACTGTGTGTGTATGTGGAGCTCCTGCTGTGCTGTGCTTCTGCTACATTGAAATGTGATGTGATTTCACAGACTGGGGCAAGAATATCACATCATTGCTGAAATCAATTAGAAAGTTCTAAGATGTAATGATGAAAAGAAAGATGTCTGAAAAGGGATAATAATACCTACATGTTGATTCCTAGCTTAAGTTTTTGCACGCTTACAGCCACCTTCTAGACACTCACCAACACAGAGGGGCTGCACTGTGTCAGGGCTGTGGAGACAGAAAACATATACAAGGCAAACACATTTATCCACAGCAGAGGTATCATTCTCACAATTAGGTTCACACTCACACACAAACAAAGCTCACCTGTGAGCAGCTCTGTAATGACTCCCTCCTCACACATCAAAGAATGACATCACCCCGGGAAGAGGAGCACCAGCTTGTTTGTGTTTTTCCTCTCTTTGTGTGATTGTGTAGGTTTCTGTGTGTGTGTGTGTGTGTGTGTGTGTTTTCCACTCATAGCTGCACGCCTGCAGATAAATGTGAGCCGTAGCCCAGAGGATGAAGAACGTTGTGCGATCATGTGTGGCTTTTGTTTGTGTGTTTGAGAAGTCTTGCAGAGAAAAGGAGAAACACTTTGTTCGGTAATAACTTTGACTCAAACCTTTTTCTCTGTCTCACTTTCAAAGGATCAAAGGATGTGTGTGTGTGTGTGTGTGTGTGTGTGTGTGTGTGTGTGTGTGTGTGTGTGTGTGTGTGTGTGTGTGTGTGTGTGTGTGTGTGTGTGTGTGTCTGTGTGTGTGTGTGTGTGTGGCTGCCATCTGAGCCCTCGCTAATTTAGACAGCAGTTTATAGATCAATGTACACACTGCAGAGAGGACTACACACACACACACACACACACACACACACACACACACACACACACACACACACACACACACACACACACACACACACAGATCATCGTTAAGGGTTATGACAAATCGTTACTCAGAGATGCTGTTAGGAAGCAGTGAAAAAATATTTCTGACATTTGGACGGGTGTGTGTGTGTTCATAGAGAAAGTCTACCTGAAAACACAATCTCATGCCAAACACTCTCTCTCGCTCTCTCTCTCTCTCTCTCTCTCTCTCTCTATCTCTTTTAAACAGGAAGTGGCATCATCTTGGTATTAAACCAGTTGATTTTAATCAGGGCTGTCAGCATTATTGAATACATTACAATACAAGGTTTTTTTTTTCTCTCATTAATCAGAATTTTTTGTCCCTGAAATGTCCTATACATACATTTTTTAATAAAATGTTTACACCTAAATATCTAAATTAATTTAAAAAAGGACTAAACCTATGTTATATATTTTTCTTTGTTGACTTCTTACATCACCTCAAATATGTCCAACACTTATCAAATCCAGAGAAATCCTCAATTTTAGAGTTGCAGAATCTCACGGCTATTTTTATTTTTCAAGAGCTGTCAGCATTAATTACGATTAATTAATATCTTAAATGAATGCCTTCTTCTTTTTTTTTTCTATGCCTCTATATACATAAATCGACATGCAGGAAAGGTGCGCTGGCAGGACCCTTGAACGCGGCCGCCTGCCTGAAGGCACAGCTCCACACACAAGGTGCATAGGGGGGGGGGGGTTGGGGGGGGTTCCAAACCTCCTTGCTAACTCTTGATTGAGGTTGAAGAATGCTGCTGGATCAATTCTTCATGTTTGAGCTTGTCGTTAACTGAACGAAGTGTTGTGTTTCTCATTCAGCAGGGACGGCCTCAGGTTGAAGAGGAGGAATACTTTACATGTTGAAGGCTTGTGTTTTGCAGCTAAATAATTAGAGCATGAGGAGTTTTTTTTAGGGAGTACTTTTAAGCGGACTTGGCTGAAGCCGTGCAACATCTGTTTGCACGGCATGCAGGAGTTTTCATACACACTCCAAATATCAATCTGCTTGCATGGGGGGGGGGATATTTGTTGCGTATTCACCGAGCGCTCTGCAGTTATTCAAACTGACACGGATCCACATGAGGGAGACTGATTAAGGGTGTCCCTTCATATTTTGTACCTTGTCGCTTTGTGATGAGGAGAAAAAAAAACTGGAAACCCTGCTGCCTCATTACTGCAGACTGTAATCAGTCCGAGGAG
This sequence comes from Labrus bergylta, assembly GCF_963930695.1. Taxonomy (NCBI): domain Eukaryota; kingdom Metazoa; phylum Chordata; class Actinopteri; order Labriformes; family Labridae; genus Labrus; species Labrus bergylta. Next base: position 24,209,391 of record NC_089199.1, read on the forward strand.
AGAGAGAGATCGAGGAGAGAGAGCGACTCTGAGGAGGAAAGAAATATCAGAATCATCTCGATGGAGTTCTGAAACACTTTTTTGAGGCAGTTTTTTTCTCCATATTATGTAAGATGGTAGGATCTAGGGGGGATCAAATAAATACGACATTAAAGGCAGGGTTGGTAATTTTTAAAACTAGCATGATTTTGAAAGTAGCATTCCTCAATGCTCCTTCTGCACCCCCTTAAGATATTTTAGTTTTATGATGAGTCCATCTTCCAAGCTGCAATGTCGTAATGTTTAAGTTGTGGGACCGTTTACTGCTTCAAGGGGAAGCCGTGGAGGTCTTGTCCTGGCAAGCAGGATTAGATTGGAGGCTCTCGACCGGTTCAAACGGGAGGAGGATCCGACCTTCAACGAGATGATCTGACACTCCTACCGCCACCATCGGACTGTATCGTAGAATATAAGGATTATGTGGTGAGTATAGAAGGAAATGCTTGACCTCCACCTCAGCTGCTCCTCGAGATAACACTTGTGAATTGGCGCTCTACGAATAATGATTGATTGAAAAAGAAGTAGGCTGTAATAAAGTGAGTCGTCCGCTGTACGGCTTGACAGCCTTACAGGGCTAAGAGGGACTGACTGAACCTTGAACAATAGGAGCCCAGTTTGTCCCAAGCTTAACGATACACTTGGTACTCGCCGTCACAAATAACGGTACCTAGCCGGACTAACAAGTCGTATAAACACAGTGCGCTTGTTCTTATGTTTGTCAGTGAACAAAAGAGAGACAGCACGGTCGATTGTTGAATCTTTCTTTTCCGTCTCCGCAGATCTGACTGAGGCGCTGCTTTAGTTTCTGACGGCGTCTCCTCGGAGTGAAGCTTTTCTGGGTTACTCAGACATTGAGGGATTACGTCTCCCTGGTGCCAAGACTTTCAAATCCCAGTAGTTATTAATAAACCCCTGAAACCCACGGGACAACCCCCCCTCCTCCCCCTCCAACCGCCTGTTCTCCTATAATTGACTCATTAATTGACTCATTTAAATCTCTCTAATTATTTAATCAATTAAATTCAATTTAGCTGATTGCACACTTCCCATTTAGATTCAAGTGCGCGGTCTTTGAAGGAGGGGGGTGGAGGTGAAGAAAGAGAGCGGGGAGAAGTGATGAATAAATGTGTTTGGTGGTAATAAGCGGTAATGTGTGGGCTAATTACTGGAGTAAATTGATCATTTTGTCTTAATTGATTTAAGCTTGTTTAAAAGGGCACGGCGCCAGCTTCGTTAGCGCGCCGTGAGCACTTTATCTGGATGACAGTAATTGGAGGTGAATGTTCCTCGTTTCTCGTCTTCCTCTGCCCCAAGCAGGCCTGCAGACCATCAATCATAACTAATGGACAAGTACGATGAAGCTGTAATAGAGAGACCTAGAAAGATGTCTGTCTAGGAAGAGGGGTGGGGGGATCACATCAGGGTTTGAGAGGGGTTGGGACGATACACCCAAAAATACTGTTTTCTCAGTACAGACTAATCTTGCATTTCCACAGTGGACTTATTTTTATTTTGTTCCACCACAAGGCGAGTCCAACACCGAGCCCGACCAGCAGAGTTCCCTCCATCCTCCTCAGGGTCGTTAAGATTCTGGACTTCCTCTACATTACCAGTTTCCTTGGTGCAACATCTACACTGCTGTGTTTTTTTTGTGCCTACATAACCGATAACTTTTGCCTTCTTCCCTCACTATTTTTGCATTAAGAGCGATAAAAACTAAGACTTTTACAAACACTGCTGATCCTGTTTTAGGTTGAAAAGTTAATTTCAGTTAGTTCAGGCCGGAAAAAAAAAAACATCTCTAGGGGACGAGAATGAAGAGACAAACTTTTATTTGCAGACCCTCCTTTCAGTCCTGATTTCTCCTTCCATGATTGCGTTGGCTGAAAAATCCTCAAACTGGCTTTAATATCGAGTGAATAACATGCCCTGTGTGGAAAATTATATTATTCATAATAGACTGAAACCCACATGATCAGGAGAGACGGATGGTGCTGAAAAGTGTTACATCCTGCAGTTCCTCGAGTGTCCACTAGAGGCTGGCTGCAGAAGCACAGGAAGTCACATACACACCCATTCTAAAAAGCTTGTTTTACAGCAGCGATGAATATGTTTACAGCCTGGTTCAAAAAACCAAATAGGTCTGATTAGCTCATGTCTCGATCAACACACACTGTACGGGGGGGGGGGGGGGTGAATGTTTTGATGACTCATCAGTTTTGATTTGATGAAGGATAAGAGTTATTCATAATAAGGCGTGTAGCTGATCCTAACCCCTAACCCTACTACTCATGGAAACCAAATCCAGACCTTTGTAGAGGAATCCCCACCTGGTTTTATTGGTCTTCATTCATCAACAGAGGCATTACTTTCTCCTCTCTGTTAGTTTAAATAGAAGCATATGTTTTACAGTCCTGATTAAGAACTCTGATGGGTCTATATGCCCCACATTCTTTTAGGTCCTCAATCTCTTTTGGGACTACCAAAATAGTGGCCTCCCTCCAAGATTGAGGGGAGGACTCCCTCCCTCGGAGTATAATTGAAACTCTTTGAAACATCGGTATGAATTCCTCCCTCGGTGTTTAGCACCATTCTCCTGGAAGTCTGTCAGTCCCTGGTGACTTGTAGGATTTCAAAGAGGAAATTGCCCTATACCAAGTTCTTCAACTGGTATTTCTGTGATTAATCTGTCACCGTGCAGTTTCCCCAAAGGGGCTCAGGTCTAATTGATTCAGACGTTCTTCCACTGTACTGGCATCACACGATGTAGGCTTGGTGTGTGTAGCCTGGTAAAGATAAAGATAAAGATAAACTTTATTGATCCCCCGTGGGGGAAATTTGTGCATTACAGCAGCTCCAGAAAACAGGGGACGGGAATATACTTACAAAAAATAAAAATAGAAGTTAAGAAACAGATCAAACATATTTACATCATTTAAATAAAAAAAATACAATAATGTAAAAAAATACAATAATGTAAATGTAAAGTTACACAGTAACTTGTTATTAACAAAACACACACAGTGTGTAGCATGAGGTGGTGATGCTGTTAAAGAGTCTGATTAAACAGTCTGACGGCAGATGGGATGAACGACCTGCGGTAGCGCTCTGTCTGGTACGACTTCTCAAATGCTTTTCAGAATCCCTGATTTTATAGACTTCCTGATATTCCTGATGGTTGTTTTTGCAGCGTCCAAGCTAGCATCTTAGAGGTACTTCCTCCACACCAGGAACCTCACAACCAATGATCTCAGGGGGGAGACGTGTCAGTAGGTTTGGGTCCGAGTGGTCTGTGTGCTTGTATAAAACGTAATTGGTTCAGCCCAGTACTCTCACCCAGTTCAGCACGGAGTATGTGGAAACTGGGGGGTAACAGTGTGAGCACACAGGTCTTTCAAACTCCCCTGGTATATCAGCAACAAGTGAGGAATGCCAGCACAGTTAAAAAGCATCATCCCATCCTCCTTTGAGAACCTGACGGAGCCCTGCAGGTGGAGGTTTTGTTCCACATCCACTTTGAAATTCAACACAGCCCGTCCTGAAGAAAGCTATTTTAGAGAGCATTTAGGATTAGATTGGCCCTATGGTGGCAGTCAACCTATTTCTTCAACAAAGGGGGACGGACCGGAGAGAGGGGGGGGGGAAAGTATTTTTCTAAAGTTTTCAGAGAACCTTTTAGAGACTGCAGATTCTGGTCCAGATTCTGTCAGATTGCCATCCTTCCACTTAGCCTCACCGTTTATTTCTGGAAATGAATCTTTGTGGGGGGAAAGAGTGTGATATAGAGAAAGAGGAAAGGGAGGGGGACAGGGGGGATGGGGGGGGGGGATTGCAGGGTTTCAGAGTGAAGATGATGACACTGTCAAAGACCTAAGTCAACTCTGTGTGTGTGTGTGTGTGTGTGTGTGTGTGTGTGTGTGTGTGTGTGTGTGTGTGTGTGTGTGTGTGTGTGTGTGTGTGTGTGTGTGTGTGTGTCCGATCTTCCTGCCCATCCAGCCGTGGAATGTCAGATTCAGAAGAAGATACGGCTCTGCAGGGGCTGGCTGCTATCTAGTGTGTGTGTGTGTGCGCTTGCTCGGTGTGTGTGTGGGATATTGCACTGCAGGGGACAATCCTAAAACTTCAGTATCTATCATTAAATCCTTCAGTCTCTCCACACACACACACACCAATCACACACACTCCTCTTCTTCTTAAACTTTGATTCGCTGAAGGGTTCAAACTTTTGCCCCTGAACTTGAAAAAAAAAAAAAAAACTTTGCAGAAGAAAGTTCTCTGAATGCAAAATACTGCTCCCAGTAATTTTTTTTTTTTTTTGCAGAGCTCAACCATAAGTCCAGTTTCAGATAGTTAAAGAAACATTTGCATTACATGTTCATGGATATATAAAAGTTTAAAGAAAGAGGAAATGCAATCCTGCAGTACTGAAGTCATGTTTAAAACACGACTTAGTTTAGCTCTGACATGTAAAAGTACAACTCCTAGCTTGAGATTTTCTGTCAGGAGTGTTGCAGATATCCTCGGGGATCTCGAGATGTTCCCACTCCAGATAAGATAAATAATCCTTTCAGCCAGCTCTTTCCCTTAGGGTCTCCTCTCTGTCGGGCATGCCCAGAAAACCTCCAAAGGGAGGCGTCTGAGAGGCATCTTAATCAGATGACCGAACCACCTCAACATGCTGCTTTTGATGCAAAGGAGTAACGCTCTGACCAAAGTTGAAGGTTGGAACAAAGATCGACCGATCAATTGAGAGCTTTGGCTTCCTCTTCCCCCCAAAGGCCCGCTACAACGCCCACATTACTGAAGAGAAGAACCAGCTGAATGTGCACATAACATTTCTGTTCAAACCTTCGTTTACAACGTCCAGCAGCCTCCATTATTCTCGAGCTGATAAATGGCCAAAAGTTGCAGTTTAAAGTTTTATTAGATTCTAATTTGTTTGCAAAGGATGTCTGAATAGCATGTTTCAGTCAAGGCCGCCCAATCAGGGGGGATAAAGGGGGGGGGCTTTCTGGGGGCCAGTCAAATGCAGGAGGGCCCATAAAGGTTAGAAAAAAAAACATGGTCCATCCCAATTTAATGTAAGTGAGACCAAGGGGTGCTAAACACTAAGTGATGTTGTTTCTGAGGATGATTTGTTGTTAATTCTGTTTTGATGTCATGTTGATAAAGTGATGAAAAATACATATATAATACGTATAAAATACGTATATTGTGTTTTATTTTGAAATTGACTGTGCATTTCCTTGTCTGACTTCCTGTCCGGGTCGATTTATTCTGTCCAGCTTTGACGCGTGCCTGCAGCGTACTCTGGCAAAAATAGACTCGCTGCTTATTTGAAATGTAGCAGAGCGTAGTGCCGTTGGTGGCACGCTCCGGAGATGGAGCGAATAGAGTGGCAGCTAAGTACGGCGTAGTGCGCGGGCCTGACGGACCGCGGCGCGCACCGAGTATGTGTGAATTGGCAGTCAAGCTTGCATTGCCAAAAATATGCCATTAATGGCGATGACATATGAGTGTTGTTCAGTTCAATTAATTTTTTTGTTTTTTTCAAGATATCGTCTTCTTGCACCCTCACAATGTAAAAGAACATCAGGGGACAGCACCTCGTTGTTTACTGTATATATGTAAATAATGAGAAACACTCAGCAGTCTGCAGGTCCCAAAGGCTCGCTTCATTTATTAAATATTAATCGAGGACAGAAAATTAATTCATTTGAATATTGACTGGATGTTTACCTTTTACCGTGTGCACCGAAAAAAAACAAATAATCCTGTTAACTCAACATCAGCTACTTTATGGAAAATGTAATTTCCTCAGCCTCACACACACACACACACACACGCACACACATGCGCCAATGGAGACACACACAAACACACGCACACATACATACATGCACCTGGACTCTCTTGGGAGCAGCTCAGCTCAGGTTACGGGACTTCAATCATCCAACATGACGGGCTCGGCGAGGAAACACACACTCCAAATCCCTGCAGGACCGAGCCTGCGGCGGTACAACCCAGAGGCTGCTGCTGAGTTTGATTCAACTCGTCTTTATTCAAATCCTCCGAGACGCTCACCTGCGTCTCCGCTGGAAACCGAGAGGCCTCGTCTGCACTACAAAAGACTTCTCAGCAAAGAGCTCGGGGGAAAGGAGCGGGGTGAATAAACCAATATACAGCATGCTGCAGGTTTCATTTTTATTTATCAACAGAGCGGTGTGCAGCCTGCAGAGAGTCAGCCTGCACACTCCTGCAGAGCCGCTCGGAGTCTTGCTCAAGGGCAGCTGACAGAGCACACGAGATCACACCTTTTGATCTTCTTACACAGAACTGTTTAAAGACACAGCTTGCTTTGTTAGCTGCAGACTGAAGCAGGTTTTTTTTTGTACAGTATTTGTGCCTGTTGAGAGATTTCGGTTGCAATGCTGATGGGACTGAACTCAGAGGAGTGGATGTCCTGGCCTGCATGACTTCCCTGGCACACACCCATAAAACTTTCCACAAAATAAAAAAAATGCTCCTGATGCCTGGACTAGTTTCATCGATGGGGTTTAGTGTGGACTTCACAACAGAACTTAAAGTCAAAGTAAAGTAAACTTTGTTGTCAGTTCTTTCATATATACTGAGATACAGTCCATGGTGCAAACTCTAGAAGTATAAAAACACAAAAATATAAAGGTTAAAATACAGATTTACAAAAGTACAAAGATAAAGGGCAAAAAGATGTGCATTCAAGACAACAGCAACAACTAATGTGCATGGAATTGGAACTAGATACAAATAATATAAAGCACTAAACTATAGGCCCAGTCCACACAGGCGGGTTGTCTCTCTCTGTCTCTCTACACCCCAACAGAGGAGGTAGAGAGACAGAGAGAGACGGAGAGAAGGAGAGAGACGAAGAGAGAGACAGCGAGAGACGGAGAGAAAGACGGAGAGAAGGAGAGAGAGGGAGAGAGAGAGAGACAGCGAGAGATGAATAGAGAGATGGAGAGACAGATGGCGAGAGACAGCGATGGGTGTTGGGGTTTCAAGTCCAGAGTGGTCGGGCGAAAGGAGGAGAGGAGGGAGAGTTCAGCTTCCTGACAGCCTAAAAAGCCTTGGGACAGAAGGAGCTGCTGCATCAGGCCAAAGGCGTTATCCTGCAATTCTTCATAATTAAAAACCATAAACTACCCACTTTTTAGTGCCTAGGACTTCTTACTGTGTTGCCATGGTATCCAAACAGGTATCACTATAGTTTGATTTTTAAATCCTGGCATCATGAGAACCCTAAAGTGGACGATTCAAGTACTGAGAGTCGGCACAGTTCGGTGGATCAGTGTGTAAACACAGACGCTGTCCTCATGTGCAGACTGTCAGCCTGTCGATCACCTGCTGCACCCAGACTGATCCAAGAACAACACACACGTTCAATATTTATCACAAAGGCTCACAGACGTGTGCTGAAAGAGAGGCGGGGGTTAAAGATGTGGGAGGCGACAAAGGAGGGAGACATAGGACAGAAAGATGAGAAAGTGAAGTGTAAATTAAGAGTGAAAGTAACGCTTAAAAAAAAAAGATGGGGGGGGGGGGGGGGTCAGAGGGCCGAGAGGGAACGCAGGCGGTGCAAAAAAAAGAGACGCTCAAAGGTGGAAGAAGAAGAACCGGAAAAAGTGAGGAAGCATGATGCGATGTACTGGAGAGAAATAGAGAGTGACACTGACGTACAAAGAGTAATGTATTCTATACGGGCTGCAGACAGGGGAATACTGGATCCACTGAGGGGAGTACACACACACACACACACACACACACACACACACATACACACACACACACACACACACACACACACACACACGCACAGGAAACCATCAGTATGAAGCACGGCGGACAGGAAGAACGACATTTTCAAGTCACAGCAGGAAATCCACTTTTTTCTTGTCGGCTGTGCGTCTCAAAAGTTATGAAGTGGATTTTGAAAAGCTCTCATTCGAACTCTCTGCTTATAGGCTGTTAGATGCTGAGGCAGAACACCTATTTTTTTAAATAATTAAAGTCTATTCAGCTCCAAAACCATCTTTAAGTGTGTTGGTGTTCCTGAAAGAGCTGGGTCTTTAGCTTTAGCTCATGACTGTCTACAATGAGTGAGAAGCTCGAGTCCCGCTGGCTGTGTTGTTGTCAGAGTCGTGTTTACATGGACGTGACGGTCAAGCTCCTCCCCTTGTGTATAAAAGCTGTTTTAGTCAAGGACTAGAGAAGAAGAAGAACATACTCACTGATTATTTGGATGTTAGTAAGAGTTTTTAGATCACGCTCATTCTGTGTCAGTTTACATGCAATGTGAAGCTACGAGCTAACTAAAGAGTGTTAACATTAGCATGCTAACACAACAATGCAGGACACAGGTGATTACAGCTCGAGACGAGGATAATTTAGTCTGTGCTTGCCACTTCATGGTGTTTAATTATGGTGCTTTCTAATTGATTAATTGATAAATTGATACTTATTCATTTCAATGTGAGTATAGAGGGGTTGGAGGTGTGTCTGTGGAGGAGAGCGGAGGCTTCAGTATGGAGGAGGCGTGGCCAAACAGCAGTTTGTTTTAGTTTAATGCTGGAGCTCAAGGGCGACATCTACTGGATCAAACAGTTGCTCATTCTTCCTTTGAAGGTGCACACACGCACGCACAAGATGAAGTCTCCATAGGGGCCGAAAGGTGGTCTCCTGCCAGAGTTCACACCTAGTTCAGGTGATCTATCAGAGTAATTACAATCACACACACACACACACACACACACACACACACACACACACACACACACACACACACACACTCAGAGCTCGTATGATGCATCTGAGTGATTAGTCGTCTCTCTCTCAAACACACACAAACATCAATTTCTCCTGAGGCAAGAGTGCAATTACTTCAACTCAGCTAGGTGTCAAAACACACACACACACACACACACACACACCTAAACACACACACACACACGCGCACACACACACACACACACACACACACACACACACACACACGCACACACACACACACACACACACACACGCACACACACACACACACACACACACACACACACACACACACAGGGCACAGAGTGTAAGTAAAGTAAGAGTTAGTTTGCATTTCTATGTTCGTGAGGTTTCTCTTCGTCACACGAACACACACATTGGCTTCAAATATAAACGTAATGACTCGCTGCTCCGCTCTCATTGGTTGCAGGTGTTGCCTCCAAACGAGCGTAAATGAAAGCCATTAATCGCCGCTGCAGGCGAAGCTGAGAGAGAGTGATTTGCGGAAACACAGCGAGACTCTGCAGTGGAGAGATGCAGGTAGGAGACGGATGGATGGATGGAGAGGTGACTTCCATACATTTTAGATTATTGAAGAAATTGTGTTAAAAGTTCAGCAGATTGATGGATGTCTTTTCTCAAACTCAATAAATCAATCAATTATTATTTGCAAAGTGTTATCTTGAGATGCTGGAGGTGGCTACTTGAGAGCCCGACCTCTGCTGCCGGGACAAGACCTCTTCACTGACACAGAAGGGGGAGGGGGGTCCATAGCAGCAGGCCGTCCCCACCAACAATCCTGAGGAACCTAAAAAGCATGAGAGCTCAGGATCTGTCTGACACGATAAGCGAGGTTAGAGTCAATGCAAACGGTTGAACGTGATTTAAAATACGATCAGGAGTTTGTATGTTGTGTTTTATTTTGAAATTGACTGGACACTCTGTGCATTTCCTTGTCTGACTTCCTGTCCGGGTCGATCTATTCTGTCCAGCTTGACATGTCCTTACAGCGTGCTCCGTCAAAAATAGACCCGCAAAGGAGAGCATAGTGACGCTGCTGGCACGCTCCAGAGACGGAAAATCAGAGTTCAAACTAATAACGGAAGAAACTCTTAAATTACAAACATTAAACATATTTGTCTTCATACAGAAAATTGTTGAATCGATCCACCTATTAATAAATAAATAAATGAATAAATGAATAAGAGGGGCAACGGGTGATTTATTCCTCCAAAGGGCGTTGTGCAAGTTAGAACGAGCTTCAGCGATAAGTCTGAGCAGACTGCAGGAGTGATGGGAGGCCTGTGCATGGATTATTCAGTCTGAGTCCAGGAGAAGATGATTAGCAGACACTTGAAGTAATGAGCAACTGACAAATTGCAAATGGACATATTGGTAAATACTGGAGGGAGGGTTGAGGGGAGGGGGGAGAGAGAGGGAGGAAGTTATTAAGGCTGGAGGTAAAGATGGATTCATGTAAAGACAGATTGAAGTAAAAGGTAAATGAAGGTTCAGATAGATTCAGACGGACTGTGAGGAAGTCAAACGTGTTTAATTAGAGAGAGAAATGGTTGGTGGGTTGATGGATGAATTTACATACAGGAGTTAAAGAGGTACGCAGTAACTGATGGTCGATCCCCGTTGATTATCAATGAGTTTTAAATATGAATTGACATTACTCATTTAAACCTTTTACACTGATTTTAGCAGTCTTCTATTTATCTGTCTCCTGTTTTTTCTTTTTGATTTAAATGTCTGTTTTCTAATTATTTCTGTAATGACTCGATGTCATTGGAAATGAGGGTTGCCCCTCAATGATCTTTCGAGTATAAATAAAGGTTGAATAAATGAACTTCTGGAACCAGAGCCGCCGAACAAGCGGACAGTTACTATTGCTTCACAGGCAAGAGTGATGAAAGGAAGTTTGTTAAAAGTCATTTAGAGATTGATAAACACCAATAAGAATTCAGTAACATGAGGCGTTGGTGGCTCAGTGGTTGGAGCGCACCCCATGTATGGAGGCTCGGATCGGACCTGTGTCTCTTTTCCCGCATGTCGTTCCCTACTTTCTTTCTCCCTGGATTCCGACTCGATCCACTGTCCTATCTCTACAATAAAGGTATAAAAAGCCCAAAAATAAATCACAAAAAAAAGAATTCTGGGACATAAAATAAGACAAAATCAGAGATGGCCACAGACACATAAGAGACTATATAGGACTCATAATATAAGACGGAGGCGCCCGCTTTCCCACACAGATCACACATCAAGGTTTCAAAAAACACAGAATGTGCCTGCCGTGTGACTTCTCCTGGATATAACTCTTATTTTTTCACCTGCTGCTCAAAGGTTAGAGAACGATCTGCGGGACGCCGGCGTCTCCCTGCTGTGTCAGTACCACACGTCCACTCCACTTACCAACCTCCTCCATCACTTAGCAACCGTCACCAAGGTGACACAGAGATGCTGTCAGTTGCCATACCCTTGGAGACGGTCACCGTGGGAACACCGTGCCAACAAGGCCGGTTACAGGGACAGGATGAAGAGAGGGAGTATGAGCTCAAGATCAACATTTAGTTTTAGATTGTTTTTTCCAGACGGATTTAAAAGACAAACAAAGCGACTGAGCAAATGTCTAAATTAGATTAAATGTTTGCAGGTGGGTAAAAAAGAAAAGACAAAAGTAACCAAATGCCTCTCCGTCAGGCTTCAAATATTTACGTTTGATTCCGAGGCAGCGGTCAGGACGCCTCGCTGGCTTCAGATTCAAATTCGACAAAGTCTGACGAGTGTTGCAGCGGCTTTGACTCTGCTCGTGTCAACAACAGGCTTTAAATCTGTCCTCTGTGTGTGTGTGTGTGTGTGTGTGTGTGTTTAAACAGTGTGACTGATTGAGTGATAGAGAAGCTGGATAGTTTTGTCCTGCAGTAACAGACTTCATTTCATTCTTATCTGTCAGCACAACATCGACCTGACCAAAGTAGCTTCATCTGATTTTGGATAGATAAATGGATTTGAGCTTGTATTTTTATTTTCTCGTCTTCTGACTACTCAAAGCTCTTTTACACCACAGGTCACACCTACACATTCACACACTGATGGTAGAGGCTGCTGAGTAAACCATCAGAAGTAACTAATCCAATTTATACACATTCATTTTGGGGCGGCAGTAGCTCAGTCTGTAGGACTTAGGGTGCGATCCGGAAGGTTGCTGGTCTAAGCCCCGGTGCAGACAGTACGGGAGTCGGTCTGGTAGCTGGAGAGGTGCCCCACTCTGACTCTCCATTAATGCATGTGTGTGATTCAGGCCTATGTGTGTTAGAAGCATGTCTCTAAATAACAGAGTGCGAACCACCCACACAGATTAATAGTAAGTATTTCAAAATTTAAAAAAAAATTAAAAATTCACTCGCCGTCAGAGAAGCAGCGGGAGGAAGTCGGAGTTAAGTGTCATCCCCAAGGACAGAAGGAGGAAATGACCAACCCAGCTTTGAATAGTTTAAGTTTTGACTCCTAGAGAAGCACAAAGACGACCACGTTTAAATGTTTGTACAAATGTATTTACAGTAAATGAAAACTGCAAAGGAAAGAAACAAATCTAAATGTGATGCTATAAAACATCAGAAATACATCCTCCAGAACATCCTCCCTACCCCAACAAGATCTAAATCTAATGTTCATAAAGGGAAGTTTTACTACTCAGCTTGACTCTCAAAGTTAACTTTAAAACCGTCGCAGGTTATTTCACGGTCCATCCATGTGACTCATGGGGGGAACACAAAGCTTCGGTTTTGTACTTTGAGTAAGAAGAGAGCAACCTAACCTCTGCCTGCGGGCCGCAGTCGAACTCTGCAGTGTATTCTGTTTAGCTTCAGGCCATGCCCCAACCTCCTCCTTACCTCGCGGTGACCCGTTCGCGGCTCCACTCGGCTCTCAGCTCGTCTCTGATGTCCAGAGGAGGAAGAGAGAGAGCGTTGGTAGAGAAGTGTGAGCTGCCTGGATCAAACTCACATCACAGGCAGGACTGAGGTGGATTCCCAAACTTTCAGTAACTCCTCTGAAACGCCACTTCCTGTTTTGTTTTGGTGGCATGTGGTTGACATAACCAATCAAAAGTGGGGAAGAAGGCAGCGCTAAGGGAAATCTAGGCACAGAAATATACCTAACTGATCACCTAGGAGGTAGCATGGTGGCACAGTGGTTAGTGCTTGTACTTCACAGTGAGTAGGTTCATGGTTCAAATCCCAGTTAGACAGGGTGTTTGTGTTTGGAGTTCGCCTTTTCTCTCTGGGTACTCCTGCTTCCTCCCACAATCCAAAGACATGCTCGTTAGGTTAACTGCTGACTCTAAATTGTCCGTATGTGTGAATGTGAGTGTGTCTGGTTGTCCGTTTTTTTTTGTTTAAAAAAAAAGTGTTGCATTTTTTCAGCTCATTGTCACACAGACTAACACCCTTAGTTGTTACACAGTGAAATTTTGCATTAGTTCTGATTGGTGGTTTCTTGAATATACAGGTTCCTCTCAACTTACGTTTGCTTTCTCTCGGTTGGAACAACTCCTGGATACCATGAAGCAATTGCCGATAGTTTGCCTTGTACATAATTTGAATAGTTTAATAGTCAATCAAATCTTGAAATTCTAGTGTTCTTAGTTTCAGCTCCGGTCGCCCTGTGACCTCAAACAGGAAAAGCGGTCTAGATAACGGATGGGTGGAAGTAACCATGGTGTTCACCAACCACACGTGTGAAGTCTTTTTTTTCACATGGTTAACACTAAGAATCGGTCAACGAGGTGAAATCTGCAGCTCTGACGTTTGCACTCAACACTTCAAATGTTGGTGAAATCCACTCAGCGTATTGACAGTCACATTAGAGACCGTCTGCTGAATGTGCTGTCTCTTCCCCTCAGGCTATATCATACATTCCAGTCAGCCTATCACCCTGCAGGCACACCAAACACACACACACCAAGCTGCAGAATAAAGATGAAGGGGCTGCTCACACTGACAGAGTATAGACGGATCCACTTACAAAGACAGATGGACTTGACTCATGGATAAAAGTTTTGTGTATTTTTTTTCTCTCCCGTCTTTCGCCTTTGGGTAAACAGGCCGAGAAAAGCAATGTTTGATGTTTGTCCTGTCAATATGGCTGCCGCTTGATAGCCACGCAGGCGAGGCAGGAGGCGCTCAGGCTGTGATCCTCCAATGGGATTGTGGGAAACAAAGTGAACCAGGAGGAGCCCCCCCCCCCCTGCTGTGACCGTGATGAGTGGTAATCATGAGAGGATGGATGAGCTTTTATTAGAGCGAGCAGGTCAGGAATGACATCTGAGGCGTGCAAGAACACAGCACACGGCACACAACGAGGCGGGGGGAACGTGTCTTTAAATAGTACAAACATGCACAGCTGATTACACTCTCAGAGAAATGTCGCTGTGTACTAACATGGGGTAAGAAAACAGTATGCCGGGACAACATGTATGCCAATCCTTTCTGGATTTAATTTAAACTAACTTTAACTTAAAGTAGGGAATGTATGTGCATGGAAGGATGTGTAGACGGTTTATGGTCATGCAGCGATCACAGGGAATAAACGTCACCACCCCCTCCCACTCGCTCCAGGTGAATTCTCCTGATTATAACCTGCTGTGTTCTCACATCAGCTCACTCTGACTTTCTGCAGAATTTGCATAGAAAGAGTTCAGGGTCAAATTTTTAAAGGTCACATATCCTCCTCCTCTTCAGTGTAAATAAGTCACAGAGCTCCTCAAAACATGTGTGTAAAGTTTCTTGTTCTAAATCCACTCTGATCCTGTATTTGATTATGTCTATAAACTCCTCTATTTCAGCCCTGCTCAGAACAGGCTGTTTCTGTGTCTGTACCTTTAAATATGTAAATGAGTTCTGCCTGACCACGCCTCCTCTCTGGAAGAACTTGGGTGTCTCTGTGCTTTCTCGGCAGAGCATCCAAAATGCAGAGCCCCTGCATCGCCTGGAGGATCTTTCTAAGAGCACACACTGGCGCACTCTCACAAAAACATACGTGCGCTCTAACACACAATCACACACACACACACACACACACACACACACACACACACACACACACACACACACACACACACACACACACACACACACACATGCAGACATACTTTCAAATACTCACACAAACGATACATACACAGCTACTCAAACTCAAATCTGCATTGTTTGCGAACGCTGAGACACTGGAAATGTCAACCACTGTCATCTGAAAACTTCCATAGTAAAATGGCATGCATTCTAGAAATTTATTTTTTTAAAAGGTAGCAATGGCACTGGTAACTTGTTTCATGATTGTTCATTTGTTGTTTACTTATCTGAGTTTTATTCTGAGTGAGGACACTGCTTTCTAAATGTGTGATCTTTCTAGAAAAATTCCCTTTGCACTGGTGAGGTCTGACACTGTATCCTGTGATAAGTATATCAATTGACCAATAAAAAACTACTACTCTATCTACTACTACTACTACTTCTATGCTATGTCCTATTGTTTACAGTGAGAAGGCAGTCTCAGAGGTCAGAACAAACACCTAGCTGTGGGAGTGTCACCCACCTGGGCGAGGGGCTACTGCCCTTTGTGATGTCATGAAGGGAAAATCTCCAAACGGCCTGTTTGAGCACACATTTTCTGAAAAGTGGAGCAGGCAAAAGATGGAGAGGATGGACTTTTCTCATCATTGGGGGGTTTGTAGACAGACTAGAGACACATATTAGAGTTAGAGGAACATGGTGAAATGGATTTTACAGAATATGTGACATTTAAGTGACCGCCCCCCTAAATAAAAAAGTCTGTGTTGGAATTAAAATGACGTCCTTTATACCTTTTTGTTGCACAGCGAGTGGTTGCCATTCACTGAAATCCAGAACCTTTTCTATTTGAATTTGGTTTGTATTTGAAGGTCAAATAATGTCTAGACATCTTGATTAGAACTTGATTGAATTTGACTCCAAAGTAAACTTGTGAACCATCAAAAAGTGACTATTGAGTGAGTGAGCGTTGTACTTCACTTATATCTGAATGTAAATAACACTGAAAACTTTAACGACTCTCCGTCCATCCCAGGCGCCATTTCCAAATGTTTGTGTGGGAAGGGCATAAAGACATGCAGATAGAAACACAAAGAAAGGACACACACACACACACACACACACACACACACACACACACAAACACACACACACACACACACACACACACACACACACACAGAGGATGCAAAATAAATCTTTTGATTGTGAATCAAAACAGTGAGACCTCATCAGGATGCAGATTCTTCAAAATAGCCTGACATATTGATAAAGACTGAAAAGAGCTTATCAGCTCCTTGGTCTGCAGTGCTGAGACCAGTTTAGAGAAGTACAAAGCCTCAGAAAGGTTAATGGGATTCCTCCATCCCCACCAAATAAAAATAACTTTGAGGTTTTATGAGAGAAAAGCCACAGGGATTCATGGTTCCTCAGACTCCAGTTTCCACTGTGAGAGAAGTGAAAAGGAAGGATCGGGTTGTGTTGACTGTTTTAGCCTTGAATGTGATAATCGCTGTCTCTTAATAACAATCGCTTCCCTCTTTTGTGGAGTTTATTCTGACTAGCGGCGCTCTCTCAAACGAGCAAACAGATGTGACCTTAAACATGCATCGGGCTGATTTGTGCGTTCGATTAGGGTTTGAATGAAAGAGAAGTGATTCATGCTTATTTTAAGAGAAGATGAAAAACAACAAGAGGAGAGGAAACTAGTCGTATTTCAAGAACAAATCAAATACAATGAGCTTCTTTTTCCACTTTAATGCATCATTTACTTTGTGCGACTAGATCTGGGGTGAATAATAACCCACAACTTCCACCAGATACGTGGTACAAACGCTTAACTTTATTTCGCAGCGACGAGTTTAAAGGTCTCAAATGTGTCTGAAATATCTGCTAAAGTTAAAGATTTTTTTTTTTCATTTAAAGGCTTTGTATGCAATTTTTTGATCCAGCAGACGTCCCCCCTTGAGCACCAACATGAAACCAAAACAACTCGCGGTGCATTGTTGTGTTAGCATGCTAATGCTAGTGATCTTTATTATGCTCGTATCTTCACACTGCATGTAAATTTACCTGAAATGAGCGTGATCTAGAAACGCAGTTAAGCAGTGAGTACAGTATGTTATTCTTCTTTTCTCTAGTCCCTCAATTAAACAACTTTTATACGTGAGGGGAGGAGTCAGCCGGCCAGCCATCCGGGCGATGTAAAAAAACTGAAGATAGGACTCGGAAAACTCGGAAAGCATCACAGACAGTGGGACTCGGGTGTTACACCCATTGTTGACAGTCATGAATCACAGAGTTATTTTCAGAGGATATACTTGATTTCTATTACATTTATTGTAGAGATAGGACAGTGGATAGAGTCAGATATGAGGGAGAGAGAGAGAGAGAGGGGAATGACATGTGAGAAAGGAGCCACAGGCTGGATTTGAACCTGGGCCACCGCTTGGAGGACCACAGCCTCCATACATGGAGCGCTATCCACTGCACCACCAGCGCCCCAAATCTGCTAAAGTTAAAAATCTATCAGTCTTTGAAAGTTACGGCTCCGTGCACCCTCGTTCGTCAACACCCATAGGCTGCGTTCTCAGAGCGGAGCCGGACAGCTGGAGGGCCGAGACGACGGAGTTCCCGCGGTTATTTTACATATGTATGTGGTATAAAACCATTTAAAACACATAAATAATCACACATAAGGTCATTTTTTTCTGTGTTTTATTCTGAAAACAAACCGGATGTTTTCATGTTGTTTTGGGTGTCTGACTTCCTGTCCCGTTCGATCCGCTCTGTGGTAAATTGATGCTCCATGCTCCGACATCCTGCAGAAACAGAGGCCTTTTGTATCTGCTGCAGAGGACTGACAGAGCTGACAGAGCTGAGACGCAGCGGAGCAGAGCATTAGTGGAAGCACACACACATTGAATAAAGTAAAAACCTAACTATATGACCTCTAACACACATATGAATAAAAGATGCACTCGTGTGTTGGATGGTGATGAACATGCAGATACGAGCAGACAGTTAAAGGCTGCAGTGACTCGGCTCTCACAAACACTTGAGGCCTTGATATGTGCAGCTGAAAGGACACACACACACACACACACACACACACACACACACACACACACTCGCAGCTCGTTTGTCAGCAGGTGAGGGTCAAGTGATGACCTTCATACATACATTCATGCACAAACAGCACAGCGCCTTTCTTACAGCACAGTCGCATGAACACTTGATTCATCTCTGACGGTCGTCTGCAGCGTTCGCACAAGAAGCTCCGAACTAAAGCCTCCATCAAGTCTTGATTGTGAATCAGTCTCTCATGTTTTATGCATCAAATGCCAAGTGTCGCTTTCATCTTTATTTACTGCATTTGATTTGTTTTCACACTTCAGTGTTTAGAATTAATTTCTTTTTTTTATTTTGTATTCATCCCACGAGTGTTGTAGTCAAGACCACACTGACCAAGACCAGGACAAACCCGAGACCAGAGGGCTCCAAGACCGAGAAAAGACCAAGACCAAGACATTAAGGAATCAAGACTGAGACAAGACCAAGGCCAGGCGAGACCAAGTCAAGACCAAAACCAACACAGGGCGAGACCAACAAGACCAAGACCAAGGCAGGGTGAGACCAAGACACTTAGGGATCTAGAACAAGTCAAGACCAAGACCATAAATACCTGAAAATGCTCATCTTGTGTTTAGGGGGCGTGTCCCTCACTGAAACCGTAACACCAGGAAGGTTACGAAAGTAACCGGGGAGATAAAAATCTAACTACAAATGAATTGAAGTTATTTCTTCTTTTAAAAAGAGGAGTTTTCCTTCTAATCTCAGTGATGATGTGGAAAAATAGCCGATCAGTGGTGGTCTTGACCAGTTTTGATTTAAAATCCAGAGTCTGAGACTGAGACTTTCAAAAAGTGGTCTTGATTCAACACAAACACACCCAAAGTATTATCGTGAATACTGCGTGTTAGTGAGAAAATACACACACACACACACACATACACACACATACAGAGACACACTGAAGCTGCTGCTGCAGACCGTGTGCCACAGAGAGGTGAGCGGGCGCTTTCCTCCCGACTGTGAGGCCTCGAGGAGAGACTGATGAATATTTAAACATCTGATATATCTCACACACACTCACACTCACACACACACACACACACACACACACGCACACACCCACACACACACACACACACACACACACACACACACAAGCACCATAAATGGGTAGATTCTCTTTTTCTATTTCAAGATTTATTTTTGGGCTTTTGGGCCTTTATTGTAGAGATAGGACAGGGAGAGAAAGAGTGGGGATATGGGGGGCGTGCACTACCCACTGTGCCACCAGCGCCCCAGAATGGGTAGATTCTTGTTAGTGTAGAGACCCCAGTCAGTATAAACCTAGTGTTTGTGGTGTGTGTGTGTGTGTGTGTGTGTGTGTGTGTGTGTGTGTGTGTGTGTGTGTGTGTGTGTGTGTGAGAGTGAGCGAGCGAGAGAGAGGTGACGGCTAAAGTCAGTGCACAAGATTGATACACGTCGTCTGTTGCAAAATGACATCAGTCATGTTATGGATTACCAGTCACATTTGAATACATGCACACACAAAAAAACATGCATATTCATTTATCAATTCAAATTCAAATAACTTTATTTATCTGCTAGGAACTTCATTTGTGTAAAAGAGCATCAGTGCGCATAAAGGTAGACACAAAAACAACAACAGAAACACACACATACAAGTGGCTCTGTTAAAAGCATGACAAATAGGTCATAAATAATTGTTATAAGTGGTTAAGAGAGTGGTGTTACAAAATAAATAAGAAATAGATAATTTGTTCATGAGCCTGATGGATGTGGGAGCAAAGCTTGACATGGCTCGATTAGTCCGGAAAGTGAGAGATCTGTATCTGTGGCCTGAGGGGAGACGGTTGTAAAGATGACAGAGTGAGTGTGTGCTGTCTGAGGCTATGTGTTGTCCTTTTAGTTTTGTTCTCCTGTCGTAGATACTGATCAGTGGTTCCTGCTGCTGTCCGATTATTTTGCTGCTTATTGTTATGATCCTGTTTTAATGGGCTACGATGAATGTTTGACAGAGACCCAAACCAGGCTGTGATGTTGAAGGTTAAAACTGATTCCATAAAACATTTGTAAAATGCTGTTAGGACTGATTGGTGGACTTGAAATTTGTGGAGTTTTCTGAGGAGTGAAGTTAATCAAACGTACATGAATGTGTGAACACTGTAAAAAACTGCTCTAAAACATGAATCCATGAGGTCAAAGGTCACCCGGAGTCCAGCTGCGTTCAAGCACGCTGATTGAAATGATGACAGTAAAATTTTATACTCAAATGTTTCTTGTATAACAGCGACTTCATACATACATCAGAGGACAGAACGTTAAAAACTTGAGACACTAAAGATGTAGATATTTAAGGGTGGCTGTGGCTCAGCGGTAGAGTCGGTCGTCTCTGAACCAGAAGGTCAGGAATTCAAATCCCCAGCTCCTGCAGCAACATGTCGGATATGTCCTTGGGGGAGACACCGAGTTGCTCCCGCTGCTGCGACGGCAGTGTGTAAATGAGAGGAAGGTGGGCATGTGGGGAGGTGGGGTCTTAAAGAGACAGTAACTGAAATGAAGCGTTTCAGGCAGAGGCTGAAAGGAGGGGTTTTGACTGACGCCAGTATCAGATAAATAAGGAGGTTTTTTGAGCGACACGACTCGCAGCGCTGCTCAACAGGTGTCCCAGAGTGACATCATGAATGGTGAAAGTGAGTTTAGTAGATCTCCTTTAAGGTTTATAAAAGAAAAGAATGATTCATTACGCTTTTTAATTTGCAGCTTTAGAGACATTTAGAGACATTTAGAGATAAGAAAAATGTGGAGGATCAGAGGCTGTAAAGGTTTAGGATACATGATTTATCGTGAATAAAAAGAAGAATTGGCTATTTTAACACACACACACACACACACACACACACACACACACACACACACACACCAAGGGACACCCTTGCTAATGAGAGCCACAGGGTGAGCTAGCTCTCCCTCGTCCTCCACGCTCAGCTGCAAACAGGATAAACACCGACTTACCCACAATCCTCAGAGGAGCCGGACGACCTTTTCTAACTTTACCGCTCTGTGTCTGTCTGGCTCTGTGTGTGTGTGTGTGTGTGTGTGTGTGTGTGTGTGTGTGTGTGTGTGTGTGTGTGTGTGTGTGTGTGTGTGTGTGTGTGTGTGTGTGTTTATGGGTGTTTGGATTGTATGTGCAGGTTCAAGTTCATGACATTATTAGCTGTAATGGGCTTCTTGTCCTCAGGCAGGATGTTGGCTCCGTGCATGATTCTGTTGGGTCTGTCGTCCTCGTGAACCCGTGACCTTTTGACCTTTCCACGTCCCAAAACAAGACAAGTGGGCTGAGTGTCGGTTTGTGCAAGTTGTACACTGTTCTTCTTCATTCTTACGGGACAGTAAATTCCCTAAAGCCATGATGTAGTCAAGGCTTTAAAAAAAGTGATGAGCATAAAAGGTCCTCACAAAAAAAGATGGACGATTTGTTTGTGACAGTCGTCCAATGTAAAGGATGTGAGGAGGTCTGTTTGTTAGGACAAGACAATGACAGCAGAGCAATGATTCATCCTGACCTGGTGTGTGTGTGTGGGTGTGTGTGTGTGTGCGTGCGTGTGTGTGTGTGTGTGTGTGTGCGTGTGTGTGTGTGTGTGTGTGGGTGCGTGTGCGTGTGTGTATGTGTGCGTGTGTGTGCGTGCGTGTGTGTGTGTGTGTGTGTGTGTGTCTGTCCTGCCAACCTTGAGCTGAGGAATGACTCTATAATCGTCGCTCTGCTCTGCACCCATCTACCCTGCAAGCATTACTTATTATACACACACACACACACACGCGCGCACGCGCACGCACACACACACACACACACACACACACACACACACACACACACACACACACACACACAGACACACTCATTATTCAGGAATTCACATTAGCAATTACACACTCATACACACACACACACACAATACCACTATCCATTATTACAGACTGACAAACGCATATCTCAGTTTGTGCCTGCATCACAAGCACAGACCAGATTGTAATTCACAGACTGATGGATTGAGACAGACACACACACACACACACACACACACACACACACACACTGAATGATCTGACCTTCAACAAGTAATTGAAACATATTTTTATTTATTTACAGAGTTTAAGCTAGGTTTACGTTTGTGAGCATGATAGTGTGTTTAAAAAAAAAGATGCTCGAGATTTCTAACAAGGGATCAAAACATTTCCCCCCTTATTAGGAGAAAATGTGAAACAGCAAAGCATGCCATCATGGCGAGTTATTTACACCTCATGATTAACACGACTTCTGTTGTTGCAGGAGTGAAAGCTGGAGCTTCATCCCAACTGATCACAATGTTTGTTAATCAAAGTACAGATTGAATCTCAGAGTCACTCTGAACTCAGTGGACTGTTAACATTCCTCTAATCCCGATGATGTGATCAGACAAGCTGCACTCACAGGTTAAGACGGCTGCAGATATGACTGTATCTGACTTTATTTTTAGCAAAGCATTCCCCATTTTTCAACAAAGACATTAACCCTCATGCATCGCTATGGACATTTTTGTCCATTTTGGCAACGAATATAGTCCTCCAAGCTGGCGGCCTGGATTCAAGTCCGGCCTGCAGCTCCTTTCCTGTATATCATTTTCCACTCTTTCTCTCTCTCTCTCTATCTACTGCTCATCACTAATTTGTGATGGGGCTACAGCGCCCCTTAGACTCGGTGTAGCGCCGTGCTTGCTAATGCTGACTGATTGATTAAAATAGATTTAAAAATCAAAGTTTGAAATAAAACTGTCAAAACTCACTTTTTTGAGTTTCTTTAGAACGAGCCTGTGGTGTGATCTATACTGTAAGACCACTTTAGGTTCATGCAGGAGCAGAGCGAATATTCTCACTGTGTGTGTGTGTGTGTGTATGTGTGTGTGTGTGTGTGTGTGTGTGTGTGGATGGGTGTGTTTGACCCTGCCATGTTGTTGTGTTAAATGTTAAACTGACGAGGCAGTGATTGATTCAGCCTCTCCTGATCAATCGACACTTAGTGATGAATGAGTCGACGCCCTGAAGCCTCTCAGAGCCGCTCTCTGATTGGTTGTTGTGTAAAACATCAGGTTTGTATTTGTCTATCGTTTACATAGAAATGAATGCTCTGTATTTAAAATGTAATGTGTCCTGTATGGAGGGATCATTTAATCTGTTTTATGGAAGCAGTATGATGAGCTGTTTGGGATTCAAGGGGTGAATTCTGGGAAGGAGGATTCCTCCACCCCCCCCCCCCCCCTCACCTCTGGACAGGAAAAAATGTCTAATGAGGTCATCACAGCCGCGTGTGACAGCCAATCGTTTAATCAGATACAATTATGACAGCTTTGTCGGTTTTTATTTTAATTATGATTTATTTTATTATTTTATTATTCATTAATTTTAAGTTCCTCGTCTTCTGCTCCCCCGACCAGTTAGACTTTTAAATCTGTGGGACAAAATCACTCTGGGGTTCATCACTCATCCCTGGTTTTCCTGCATCTGAGGTGTTTCAACTCAGAGGTTAAAGATGAAGATATTTTTTTTTTTTTGCTCATTCATTACGCTAACAAGTTAGTCCATTACCATCCTCTCTTAATGTCTGCCAGATGTTTTCATCCACAAACACTGGATGTGATTTCATGTGTGAGAATGTTGAAATGCTTTTGTCAAAGTGGAAACATTAAGCATTGAGTGAACAGCGACTTTAACTGGTGTCATTTTGATTCTTTAATGGCTCATTTATTAAGTCGTCAGCTTTCATTTGATAACATTTCTTCTTTACTCAAAATGAGAATTTTAACGGCTGCTGTGATGAACGCAGACAGGTGTGTGTCTGAGGAAATAAAGCCCCGATACAGGCGTCCCACTCACATCACAGTCATCGTGCAGGATGGGGTTTACAGAGCGTCCTCTATAAGAATGAAATGATCGTACTTTTGTTATGTGACGTCACAAAAACGATCGACTGCTTTGAATACATCTGGGGCTGAAGAAATCTTATTTTTAAACGCATTTCAAAACAGTTTTTTTAGGATTTTATTTTGAATCCTTGCACTGTCTTAAGGTAAGGGTACTTTACTTCCTGTTTGGCTACAAGACTGCTTTTATTTTGAAATAAAATAATGTTCTACCTGTAGAAACCTGGCACAGAAAAAGGAACTTGTTATGGATATAAACTGACAGAAAAGGTGAAATGTGTGATGTCATGAGGTGGATATTACTTTAGACTTGTTATCAGAGATTTTATTTTTGGTCTTTTTATGCCGTTATTTTAGAGACAGCAGAGAGGATAGAGTCAGAAACAGGACAGGGCGAGAGAGAGAGAGAGAGAGAGAGAGAGAGAGAGGGACATGCAGGAAAGGTTCCACAGGTCGGATTCAAACCCGGGCCGCCTGCTTGGAGGACCACCGCCTCCGTACATGGATATAAATCCAATAAATCCCCATCTGACTTCTTTCTAACGTTCACATGCCTCCTTTTGTCTTTCCGATTTTTTTTTAAATGGTTCCTTCCTTCTCGTTCACGTCCCTGTTAATGTTTTTCAGACCATTCTTACTCCTTTTATCCTCATAATTCTTGTCCTCAATTTACCTCCAGCTGTCTCTGCCCCACTGCTCATCACCTCTGTGTGTGTGTGTGTGTGTGTGTGTGCGTGTGTGTGTGCGTCACCATGTCTTGCGGGCTTGTCATGAGTCTGTCGATCTGTCAAACAGTCACACTTTTGGTGGCGACAAATCGGTCCAATCAGACCGCTCTGTGACAGCTCCCTGCACAGAGCAGCGCCTCACCAAACAGGCTGACTGCGAGGTGTGTGTGTGTGTGTGTACCTGTTTGTGTGTGTGTGTACCTGTGTGTGTGTGTTTGTGTTACAACAAAAAGAGGGAAGCATGAGATTCATGTGTGAGAATGTGTTTTGAGTCACTCAGTGTGTGTGAACAGTATGAGAGAGGGAAAGTATGCTGTTTTGTTATTAAAATGTCTTCCTCTGTGTGTGTGTGTGTGTGTGTGTGTGTGTGTGTGTGTGTGTGTGTGTGTGTGTGTGTGTGTGTGTGTGTGTGTGTGTGTGTGTGTGTGTGTGTGTGTGTGTGTGTGTGTGTGTGTGTGTGTGTGTGTGTTTCCCACATGTCCACAGGTAACAGGTATAATAAAGTGGGTCACACACTCGGTTTATTTCAGGTATTATCTCATATGGCAGCAGTGCTGCCGTGTTTTAATGAGCCCGGCCCCACAGAGACGCTAAATCTGGATCCTGCACTGGAAACCTTTTTTTAAATTTTTTTTTTTTTTTTTTTTTAAGGGGGGCGTGTTGGCTTCCGTGAGGTTTTTTACCAGAGATGGCCTGTCAATCAAGCCGTGTTGGCAGTAAGCAGTTACATGTTTCTCCCTGGACTGTCTGTCACTTCAGCTCCAGTTACTGTGCTCCTTTCTCTTCCCTTTTTTTTATTTTGTAAATACCGCTCCTCGTTTTTATTTATTCATGCACAGAAACCAGACATTAAAAATGCACGATATTATGATGCATTATTTTTTTTTAAGCTGAAAACAGTGGACTACTCCCTCAGGGTGGGGAGTGAGTCTCGGCCTCAGGTGAAGGAGTTCAAGTATCTCGGGGTCTTTGTTCATGAGTGAGGGTCAAATGGATCAGGCGGACTGCGGCCGCTGTGTCGGACAGTCGTGGTGAAGAGGGAGCTGAGCCAGAAGGAAAACGCTCTCGATACAAGCGGCCGAAATGATTTTCCTCTGAAGGGTGTCTGGGTTCAGTCTTAGAGATAGTGGGAGAAGCTCCTTCACGTCGAAAGGAGCCAGTTGAGGTGGTTTGAGCGTCTGATCAGGATGCCTCCTGGTCGCCTACCTCGGGAGCACGTCCAACAGGGAGGAGACCCCGGGGTAGACCCAGTTCCCAAACCCTCTGGCCTGGGAACATCACCCTCAGGAGGAGCTGGAAAACTGGGGAGAGGGACGTGCTAGCAGAAGATAATAGACATATGGATTAATTTTAAAGTAACCATGGCAACTTCAGTCTAGATCTTTATTGACCACCATACATTATCACATGAAAGCCGTCAATAATGACTGAAGGCAGGCAGAAATTAAAGTGTCACAGCCCGTTGTGAGGGTGTGGGAGACGGGACCGGCCGGCATGTTCAAGATGTAGATTTATTTGCCAAAAGCAAAACTGATGTGTTATCAGTGACATATCAGTCAGGGGATGGATTCTCCAAAACCAGAGCAGAGCCAGGAGCCGAGAGTCAGAACCCCAGGAAGAATAGTTGTTGCTGCGGTAACAACTAATGGGGATCCAATGTAAATAAATAAATAAGTCAGAGAGTCAGCAACCCAGGGTCGAAGAGTGAATGAGGTAAACCAGCAGATCTTTCCCTCGACCGTGTGGTGTTGGAAACATCGGGAAAAACAGTTTGCACATGAACACCTGCTGAAGTCTAAACAACAACTTGGAAACTCGGGAAGGAATGAGTCGCCCGACTTGCCGACTTGACGTCATATTTATGATCACAAGGGCAATAAATGTTCAGATACTTTTTATTAATTAAAGTATTGCACATCCACTTTTTGCTTGAAAATAACTCATCACAGAGACATTCAGACATCTTCTTCTTCTTAGCGTCCACGCTGTTTGAAAGAACTGAAGTCGGAAGAAGGACTTCCTGACTTCGGAAACTGAGACTCTCCGAGGAGCACAAGAATGCAGCATTTGTAGACAAGAGGGCACCAGGTGAAGCTGATCCTGCTGATGAGCCTCCAGCCAATACACACTTCCCTGCAACACACACACACATACACACACATACACACAGTCAACAGCAGCAGGCCAAAGACTCCCAGTGGTCACTCAAAGCGATGCCCGGATGAACGCATAACTTTAAGACTTGATGTGTCTCTTCTCCAGACATCCTTTACTGACAAGCCTTTTTTTTCAACCTGTACCCACCAACATTTCACGTTTATTTATCAAATCCGTCATATTTATGTTTCTGACATTTCTCTACAGCTCGGCTGATTGACAAAGATCAAACACAAGCGCTCGTTTTTTTTTTTTTAAACACTGCAGCTCAAACTGCCGCGCAAAAAAAACAGCACACAGAAAAAGAGATTGTCTGAGGGTGTCACACCTCGATGCAGCTGCACAAAGCGTCACGCAAGGACAGAAACGACTTCTCAAATTAGCATTACATGAACTGAGGTGGGGTTCAGAATATCACCTGTGGTCAAGGCGAGAGACTGACTGATGAAGATGGAGACAGATAACTGGTAGCTAAGGATGTCATAAAAGCGGGAATAAGAGGAAAAGGGAGTTAGGGTACAAGGAAAGGAGATGAGGGATGAGGTCAAGGAGAGAAGACGGATGGACCCGGGGGCAACTGATGAAAATAAAACACAAAGATGGAAGATGGAGGGCAAGATTTAGAGTTAAAGTCAGCTGAGAGGGAGAGCGAGTCTGAAAATACAGAAACTAGAGGGAGGATGAGATCGAGTAAAAGATTCAGGGTGGCGAGGAAGGAGCTGGATGCAAAAAGGAGACGAAGAGCTGGAGGCGAGTAAATTACAAATAAGAGAATTAGAATGAAAAGCTCTCCACCCACCCCTCCCCCCCTCCCTCCCTCCCTCCCTCCCCTCCCTCCCTCTCTCCTCCTCCATCCCGGTGAAGGGAGCGTGCGGCGAGCTGTCCCCTGTAAGCAGTTAGGAAGCTGATAACTCGCTGTAATCTGTCACAACACTCATTAATGTCGACCCCCAACACGTCGAGACAGACAGAGGGATGGAGGGAGGAGGAGGGCGAGAAGATGTAAAGTAGGGGATTCCTCTTTACCTAAGTCTCTCATTCTCACTCGTCAAACATAAAATGTATCTTTTAGCATGTTTAGTTCTCTCCCACATCTCTTCTCGATTTGTCCGCCCATCCTCAAGGCCACTTCCTGCCTTTCTATCCCCCACTTTTATTCCTCCTGCACTCTCATCCCTCCCGCATCTCCCCTCTCCATCTTTTCCCAGTTCAAACCAGTCCAGTGTGTTTGCAGACTGGTCTGGTCTGGTCTGGACTCCCTGTGTGTACTCCCTGACCCGTGTGAGCTGCAGCTCACTGCGAGCCATCCAGCCGCTCTGTGCCGGAGCTTCAACACTCTCACAGACGCCGTGCAGCGCAGGAACAGGGCAGCTTAGTGGGACAATGCCGCCCCCTGTTGGTCACCGTGGAAACATCAGCCTGTGTGTGTGAGAGAAGGATGAAAGAGGAAGGATTTTTGCTTGATGAAGTTTGTTCAGAAGTGGGATTTTATTTTTTTTTTAACTGATGTTAAAAAAATATTTTTTTTTTCAGGACTTGAAAACCAGTTTGAAGTGTTCGGATTTGAAGAAAAACAGACAAACAGTTTTCTCTCTCTGAGCAACAAGGAGAGGATAATGCACGCTTTTATTACAAGCAGGCTCGACTACTGTAAGGCTATTCTTTCTGGCCTACCAAAAAATATACTATAAATCAGCTGCAGTTAATTGAAAAAGTTCTAACAAAGACCAGAAGGAGAGCACACATTTTTTTTAAATCTTTACATTGCCTGTGAGCTTTCAGATTGATTTTAAAGTTCTTACACCGGACGACATCTCAGAGATGCTTTTAGTTTACAAACCAGGACGGCCCCTCAGATCCTCCGGCTCTCCTCTTTTTAGTTGTTCCACAAAGTAAGACGAAAACATTTGGCTGCTAAAGTCGTACCTATTCAGTCTGCGGCTTTTATGTCCGGGTTATTTTTTTTGTATTTGTGTGCATTAGTCTCTACTTCTCGACTTCTACATCAACTTTTATTTCTACCCTGTTTTGCCACTAAATTTTTTCTTCTGGTTTTTCAGTTGCTGTGAAACACTTTGAATTGCATTTGATTTGTATGAAAGGTGCTATATAAATTGATAAGATTGATTGATTGATAAAACACAGACCATTAATGCACTCTGTCATCCACACAGTGAACTCTAGGATTTGGGAAACTATAAGGATTATGTCAGTTGGTCATCATTTTATTTTTATAATCCAGTGAGAGATGTTTCTATTTGAGATTTACTACGATAGACGCTCATCAAAACGATCCAGACAAAAAAAGAGAGAGAATGAAAGAAAAACGAGAGAGACACACTAAGAGAAAGAGAAAACAGCACAGAGAGGATTAATATGAATCTCACTACTACAACGCTTTCTTCTCAAGTTGTGTCTCTGCTTTTATCTCCATCCAAACAGCTTCACAAACAGCAGCACAGACAGAACAGAGAGCAGACAGCATCCCGCCGCAGGTGATACTTTACAGGTTATGAAAAGAAAAGAAAACCCAGAATTAAAGATCAAAATCCAGAGCGAGAGAGGTTGCAAGATTTAGCTTTTGATTACACTGATGCCACCCCCCCCCACCCTCACTTCCCCCCGCTCCCTGCTTTGAAACCCTGAGCTCCTCTTCCTCCTTTTCCTCGTCTCACTTTGGTTTTCAGCGCTGCGAAGCCCTTACACATCACTACTTCCAACTGGGTCAGAACTGGGAGGGGGGGGGGGGGGGAGGAGGGGTAGAGGAGGAGAGGAGAGGTTGTGTCTCTCTTTCAGAAACTCTTGTTGCCTTTGTGTCGTATCAACTCGTTCTTCATGTCAGCTGTCATCTCGTCTGACTCCAAAGCTCACTCCTTGTATCACATTACCACACAGAAACAGAGCTGATACAGGAGAAGAGTGTGTGTGTGTGTGTGTGTGTGTGTGTGTGTGTGTGTGTGTGTGTGTGTGTGCGCACACAGTGGAGGCTCTATTTTGTGATTTGAGAACAGCAACAGAAGGCCGAGTTGGTTGAACGTGGTAGCTTGTTGCTCTGTGTGCATTCACTTTTTGGATATTTGTCTGAAGAAAAAAAAAAAGAGATAGCTCCGTTCTCCCCTCAATCTGTCAACACCCACAAGCTGCGTTCTCACAGAGCAGCACCGGCGGACAGCTGGAGTCATGAGACCAAGGAGTTCCCACGGTGGGGCAAACAAGCTGGACAAAATATTTGGTTGATGAAGAAACCAGCGGAGTAAAACGTTCAACAGGGAGAACACAATGAATTTGAAAAGAACGACTTCCCAAACTGGGAAACTGGGACCATCTGAGCAGCACCTGAATGCAGCATGTGTACACAGACAATCGGGACAACAACATGCAGGTGGGTGTAATCAGGGTGGGGTGACACCGTAATATTTACAGTCTATGGGTGACACACACGGTGGGAAACATGAGGAGCAGGATATTGAAGACAGAGTCGAGGGAGGGTTTCAAAATAAAACAGGAAGTGGAAAATTTAAACTATTTTAAAATGAAATGAAAAGTAAACAAGACGTTTTTACTGACTTGCAACCACTTCTTTATCACCTATACATGCCGTGATGTCATAGCAGCGTGCCTCACAGAGTAGCCCACCGATATATGCAATGAGGAAGAAGAACGCGACAGTAAACAAAGGGCAACAATGCAGGACGTCCAACAGAGGTCTGCACCTCCGAGGTCGTCCATGGGGTGGAGCTACATGCTGACCTTAGTGTCACATGGCGCGTTTTGCGTTTGTCCTCTATTACCGCTGCACCACGGGAAGTGATGATTCTTTCAACCAATCAACAGGCTGCAGTGTGTCTAAGGGCCGGATTGGTACGCTTGGTGCCCCAACAGAAGGGAAGCAAAAAACGTTCAACTTGTGACGTTGGAAACGCCAATAAAAGCGCACCAAACTGATGCGGATCAGTGGAAAACGGAGCTTTAGACTGTAGCATTACAGGGGGAGCTTCTCTTCAAGTCCAACCAACTAGCTAATAAGCCTCTTTAGTCACAAGAAGCTGATAAAACTATTTGAAGGGAGAGGACACCTGGACAGGAACAGGAAATATGGAGGACGGACGGATAGATGTTTGCAAAAATGTGCAAAAGGAAAAAGAATGTGGAGGAAAAGCCATACCTCCATACCCTCCCTCTGTCTTTCTTTTGTCACCATATTTGCTTCAATCTCCTGTTTTCTCTTCTCACCTTGTCTCCAAAATAGAGTCTGTCGTTTTTATTTATCAATCTTTAATGAACTCAATCATGAAGCATTTGTTGCCCCTCCTCTCATTCCGCCCTGAACCTCTCCTCCTTCTCTTTCTTCCCTCAACTCTCATCTCCTCTGCTTCCTTCCTTCCTTCCTTTTGCTCCTTTCCTTTTAATTTCCTCTCATCCCACACCATCCCTTTTTCCTCCCAGGAGGTTTTCTCCCTCGGGAGATGGCATGGAGCTAATCCCAAACATCATTTTTTTCTTGAACTGGAAGCCCTCTCCGACAAGAAACACACAAACACCCTCACACACCTAATACCAACTCTTCTTCTCCTCTTCCTCATTTCCCTCAAGCCAGTTTGGTTGCAGACTTCTCGCTTCACCTCCATGGACGAGCGCTGGCTTTGTATTTATCATCATCATCTCCTCCACCGAGCGGAGTCCAATCGAGCTGAGTCCGTGTAGAGCTGTGTGTGTGTGTGTGTGTGTGTGTGTGTGTGTGTGTGTGTGTGTGTGTGTGTGTGTGTGTGTGTGTGTGTGTGTGTGTGTGTGTGTGTGTGTGTGTGTGTGTGTGTGTGTGTGTGTGTGTGCTTGCTAGGGCGGCACTTTGGGGGATCACAGCTATGAGAAGCTGCAGCAGTGAGTGGGCAGACAAAGCTATAATGAGGCCTTGTAATAAACAGATTACACTGTTTGAGTCTCCATCTCAACTCGCTAATGCTCCTTCTTTTACATTTTAATTGTACCACCTCGCTCTGGCTTTTCTTTAAAAAAAAAAAAGGAGCCAATGAAAATCTCCCACCGAGGCGGGGAACAAAGCACAAACAGGCCTCCAGCTTTTTTTTCTGTTTCATGTTTTAATAAACTGATAAAAATAAATATTTACAGTCCGACAACAGGGAGACATATACTGCCTCCCCGTGTAGGAGAATGTGTTCTAAATGAGACGGCGGTGAAACGGAAAATGACTGGCTGGTATCTGCGGTGGGCGGGGAAAAGACGGAGGAGTTATACCGGCTCAGGTGGATTCTGGAGGAGGTGATAAGGAGAACTGGTTAGGAGGGGAGGAAGAGGAGATGAGAGGGCGATGTGCAAGAGGAAGAAGGCGGAAGTGAGATCATGCAAAAAAACTGCACAGCAAGAGCAAAACGAGGAAGGAGTTTTGGATAGGAGAGAGTAAATGATGTAGGAAGGTAGAAGATTGGAGGATATGGAGGGAAATGAGGTGAGAAAGGAGGAAGAAGGGGGAGAGTGAGGGAGGGGAATCAGGTAAGCAACGAGGCAAGGATAAGACAAAAGTGAGAGTAACAGATTGGAGAGAAAAAGAGACTTACAGAGAGGGAGAGAAAAGATGAGGGGGAGAGGATGAGAGAAGAACACCGAAGCTTAGAGAAAGATGTGATCAGGTAAGGTATGGAAGAACAGGAAGGATGGTACAAACAGGATTAGACGGGAGATGAAAGGAAATATGCAGAGACGAGATCTGGAGAGGCGAGAAGAAGAGAGAGAAAAGGAGAGGATGTGGGGGGGGGGGGGGAGGAAAAGTGAAGAGTTGTAACGCAGGAGGAGAGGAAGTATAGCAGGATTGGGAGGGAGTATGTAGCAAACACAATGGATTTGCATGGCAGAGTTAGAGACCTCCAAATCCCCTGAAGAAAACAACACAGTGAGGCGGAGAGAGACGCAGCCCTGCATGAGGGGAGATAGAGGTAAACCAGGCTGGATCCTCACTCTCAGCCAGAACCAGCAGACATTTTCTGCTGCCTCTCTCTCTCTGTCTCTCTCTCTCCAGCTCTCTCTTCCTCTCTTTTGGCTCCCGAAACCCACGCTGCTAACCCAGCTCTGCTTCCAAAAGTGCACACCATGCTGCAGCAGCAGCAGCGGCGGCGTAATCCAAATTCCACAAGCATGTAATTAGAAGAGTTAAATTGGGAGCGGGAACTGTGGAGCGCAGAGCCGGGCGGCGGCCTGTTCACAAAATGCCAAATCGCCTCATGTTGTGAAGTTGCAAACCAGATTTTTTTTTCGCAGTGCAACACATTTGCGTTTCTGCTCTGACTGTGAAATCCTGGAAGAAGAAAACGAGTCAAATATGTTTTTTGACAAATCTGATTATGAGCTTAAGTTTCTACTTATGATGGGAAATTAATCTCTGGAATCGATTAACACGACTCAAACATCAGGAATAACCACTTCATTGTAACTGATGCTTTCAGACCTGGAGTGAAATGGACCTTATCGAGGTACTAGACTCATCCAAGATGGGGGTTAGGCTTCAGATGGTGAAGTGGGATTCGTTTTTTTTTTGGGCAACGACAGAACCTGGGGTCATTCGGCACCAGTCAATTCTGCAGAATTTTATTCCCAGCTGCTATGAATTTAGCATCCTTCTCCCACCAGGTTCATAAAAGGTTTTCTCAAATTGGTTTGTAACAGTCAAATGTAATCAGTCACTATGACAACTATAGATAGCACAAGATTCACGGCTGCAAATTGTAATCGTTCCAATTGTCCTTGAGTGAGAGTCCTTATTTTTATAGCAGAAACAAAACACAAGCTAACTAGCTAACTAGCTTACTAGCATCTTGGAGGCGTCCCAACATGCAAAGTAGGACTGGATCATATGAGTATTTACCATTTACTATTTACCCAATCTAACCCGCTTCTGGTATATTGTGAAGGGTGAACCCTAACCCCTAACCCTATATTGTACTTTTTATCAAAAGTGCCATAACTTAGCTCAGGCATCATCACGTCGTTCTACTGTACATTAATGATGTTTCCACGGCGGTGTAATATCCCAGCCTTTGAATTCTCATTGCATCTCGACGTTGCAAAAGCATGCCAAAGTTGGAGCTCCACATACACACACAGTCAGACCTGCACACACGCAACGCTCAGTCAGCCCTCATTGGCACCACTGAAACCTTTTCGCTTCTGTAACCAGTACGGCTCCACTGGTTCCAACGGCGGATGGTGAACACTTTCTATTAATGTCCTATGGAGAGCCGGAGAGGCAGTCGCGCAGTGCATGTTGGGATCGTTGTAGCGAGTTTTTGAGAGGGGCTCCAAGAATAGACCAGCTACGCGAATGAATAGCTGCACGTTTATCCAGTCAGGTGCCTTCAATTAAGCTACGTCACCTATTGCGTATTCTACAGTGAAAAAAACACTTGGATATCAAGAGTGGGTGGAGAGGTCCAGGAAAAAAATCAGAAAAAAGCCCACTTTTCAGGGGGTTTACGCCCATCAAGCAGCGAGTTGAGTGCTTTAGCGCGACCCCTAGTGTCCTCGTCTGAAGCAGTTTAGCCCTACGGTAACCGCATTCACACACTGATGGTAGAGGCTGCTATTTAAAGTGAAGTAACAAATCCCATTTGTACACATTCATATCCCGCCGATGAAGCAGCGGGAGCAACTTGGGGTTAAGTGTCTTGCTCAAGGACACATCAGACATGTGGCTGGAGGGGCTGGGGATTGAGATTGAGAGACGACCGACTCCACCAACTGAGCCACAGCCGTTCCAATGTGTCCTTTGGCAAGACACTTAACCCCAAAATGCTCCCCCTGCTTCCTCAGTGGTGTGTGAATGTGTATGAATGGGATTAGTTAATACTGTCTCTTTACTCAGCAGCCTCTGCCATCAGTGTGTGAATGTGTAGGTGTGACCTGTGGTGTAGAAGAGCTTTGAGTAGTCAGAAGACTAGAAAAGAATGACACAAGCTCAAGTCCATTCACCATTTGGCTGAGAAAGATGATTGTTTGCATTAATTTAGCTTTCCTTACTCTGAATTTCAATGAATCCATAACAGTAAGATGTGCTCCTCGTCTGGTTCTTTTCTTCAGCCGTGGTTGTTTTCCCCGCCTGTATATGGTATAAGAGCAGCCCTTGGATTAATTAATGCAGAACAGCTTCAGTGGACTTCAGTGGAAGAAAAATATTTACAGATGAATTCAGTTTAAAAACAAGACAATGAAATCAGTCAGAGGGATGCATTATGCATGAGGGTCCTTTAGGAACATAAATGTGAGGGGAAGTGAACACCTCACAGTCGTCCTGCTGTCGTTAACTTCATCTACATTTTTAACGGATGCATAATGTATGAGCGAGTGTGACTTCATGTTTGTCTGTTTTCTTACTCTGTGAACACTGGAGGCGTCTCGCTTTCACTTTCAACTATTTAAACCAGAACACATACAAAGGTACTCCTGAAAATGAAGCTACAGCCTGTGTATTCTGACATGTTAAGTCAAACTTAAAGGTACAATGTGTACAATTTTATGAGAATTTCATACTAAACTATCTAAATTAATCAAAAATGGTCAAAACCTATATAACATATTTTTGTTGTTGAGAACTTTATCACCTCAAATGTTTCCAACAAAGACAGCGAAGGGGGCGTGTCTTGTCCCGGCGGCCACCATGGAAACACTGGATGTCACATCAAACACCACAGTGTGAGGACATATTCTCTTCCTCAGGTCGGTTTCACCCGGTCGTCTTTACTACGGTAACTTGTTGTTTGTTTTTATCAGGGTTGTTGTGTGTGGGAGGGACTCTTGTTTTCTGACCCTCTCTAGTCAATGTCCATTTTTCCACTGCAAGTTCCACCCTAGTTCTCCTGTGATCTTGTGAACCCATGAGTCCAGCTGCTTCATAGAACTTTCCTGTTAGATAAAGGTTCAACTAAAATCAATCAATAAATGTAATAATGGCTAAATTAATCCTTCACTAACACCTTCACCTGCAGAAACAAAGATTTGAAGAGGTACCTTTATCATCATATTTTGAAGCTTAGAGCTGCTGACCAATCTGCAGTATTTGATAAGTGTATGCACATTCACTAACACACATTTGGCTCACAGCATCTCATGCATATGAAGGAGTGTTGGCATGAGCAGCCCTGGGGTGGTGGTGTGTGTGTGTGTGTGTGTGTGTGGGGGGGGGGGGGGGGGGGGGGGGGGGGGTGTTAGCTCCTCATGCCTCTGTCTCATTCTGATCCCCCGGGGAGCACAGAGGACCAACATACATACACATAGACTGAGATACAGAGGGAGGTGGGGGTTAGAGAGAGAGAAAGGAAACACACAATCTTCATGCCAAGTGAGTTGATGGATTTATCTAGCAGCCAGGTATACACAACAGGAGAGCAGCACGTCAGAGTCAGTGCAGCTCTGGCAACATTACCCAGAAGTCTTGGCGTGCCAGTACCCATCATCCTTTGCTCAAATCATAAGCCCAGAAGGTGGAATTAAAAAAGATGGTGGGATGAGAGGAGAGGTTTTCCTGATTAAATTAACTTTAAATGGATAAGAAAAGTTTAAAATATAGTCCTGACAGTTCCTCAAAGTGGTTAAGTTTTGATTCTTAGCTTGTTAACTGAAGCTGATTTGAGTCTGCTTCTCTTCCTTACTCTCCACCTGCTGAGCTGAGCTCTAACTCTAGTTTTGTATTGCATCTTTATTTTATTTTCATCGGCAGTGTTTTATGGCTCTTTTTGTGGTTTCCTCGAGGCACTAAATATCTTCAAAATTGTTTGATTTGTCCGTCATAACAGCTGGAGAGGCCTTGATTCATTTGAGAAAGTTAAAGAGAACATGACGCAGTCTCATGAAGTCAGGTCACAGATCTGTCCAACATCCTGCACAGCAAACGTCCAATATTTCTCCAGGTAATTTTGCCCAAGGTGTTGCTGTGTGAATGTGTCCATGGTGTTGTTGTTGCTGCTGCTGCTTGGCTCAGTTTTTTAATCTCGATGAGCAGACGAGCCAGACAGAGCCGTCCAATCCAAAGCCTTGTCCACTGACTCATCTGCTGCCTCGAAGCCACTGCTGCCTTTTCTCTCTGTTTTTAATTAGCCTTTTCTTAAAAGTACAGAGTGTGTATGCCACCTGGACCCTTACTGGTAGAT
Organism: Labrus bergylta; assembly: GCF_963930695.1. Classification (NCBI taxonomy): domain Eukaryota; kingdom Metazoa; phylum Chordata; class Actinopteri; order Labriformes; family Labridae; genus Labrus; species Labrus bergylta. The sequence goes on from NC_089199.1 coordinate 24,246,395, forward strand.
GATTCCAAAAGAGAGGGGCCTGATAACTGAAGGCTCTACCTCCCATAGTACATTTAGAGACTGTATGTACCACCAGCAGGTCTGATAACTGAAGGCTCTACCTCTCATAGTACATTTAGAGACCGTAGGTACCACCAGCAGGTCTGATAACTGAAGGCTCTACCTCCCATAGTACATTTAGAGACTGTATGTACCACCAGCAGGTCTGATAACTGAAGGCTCTACCTCCCATAGTACATTTAGAAACCGTAGGTACCACCAGCAGGCCTGCACTCTGGGAGCATAATGTTCTCTATTGGGTAATAAGGCACTATTAGCTCTTTAAGATACGATTTTGCCTGACTCTTAAGAGCTTTCTAATTCAGAAGGAGGATTTTCAATTCAAATCACACAACACGACTCACCATGACACATGTCTGCGTGGACTGTGTGATGCATCAATGACTTGCATTTGTGTAAAAAATGAATTCCTCCTTGGACACAACAAGAGGGCTCCATTATTGTCACACAGACTTTGTCTCTGATCATTCTGCTGTCATTAACTGTTTGCCAAACAGCATTTAAATCTACATGTGCACGGATCACAAAACGGTTTATGTAATGAGGCTGAGCGCACACCTGCAAATGCTCACACAACTGTGGGGAAGCGATGAGCACGTCTATCCACACAAACACAGGCACAGAGTCTGTGTCAGTCTGCCCTTGTGCACCGATGCGAGCACAGACTGCGGCGGTTAGCTTTCATTAAAAACAGATTTAATTACCCGCTATCTTAATTGAAATGACACACAGAAACCCGGAGAAAGAAACAGAGGCTGGAAAAAGAGAAGTGAAAGTGACAAGACAAAAGCAGGAGAGAGCAACAGGGGGAAGAAAGAGTCTGAAAAAAAAGCCGCCCGCTGTTTTAATTTGAGAGTAATATCTGTCTCATTAAAAGCCCTCCTGATATTTCTGCTCGGGTTCTCTTGGAAACCTCAGGGAATCTGCCTGGGATCATTACGGTGACAGCAGGCAGACACCGGCCGCTGATTATGAGCATGTTCTCCCTGAATCATGAGCACTTACAGTTTCTCAGGTCAGCGTTTAAAAACACGTCTGCAGAAGCTGTGCTCAGACAGGTGGAGACACAGAGAGGACGCCGGGAGACAGTTCAACTCCTGAGGTTAGACTTTTATTCTTTTGGAAAAAAATACTTTCTTCTTTTCTTTACAGAGGATTTATTCAGAACGCACTGCAGCTCTTTATTGTTCTATGATTATGGTCTTTTTTTGCATTCCTATTAAATATAACTCCTTAACCAAAATAATTAAATCAAGGCTAAAAACATGGAAGCCTAAAACTTACTGCCAATTTCCACGGTTTGCCACTCAAGTGAATGCTCATGTTCCCACAGCGAGGGGCCGCGGTCCGTCTCCGCAGCGTGCCAAACACGCTTCATGTCTATTCTGCAGGTACGCGTCAAGCTGGAAAGAATAAAATGACCCAGACAGGAAGTCAGACAAGCAATAGCACAGAGCATCCGGTCAATTTCAAAATCAAAACACAACATACAGACTCACGATCGTACATTATAGTCCATCACTTTATCGACATTACGTCAAAAAAACAGGCCCCCTCAGTGGTAGTCAGAGTCGGCCTCTTGGATTAAGAATTAAAGTTTTTCTAGTCCCTTTTTGACCCTGTTTTTGCTCGCCGTCCAAAACCTCTCAAACAGGATTACTAGTCATACTGCTTCATTTTTTGGGGGGTCAATAAACCCCTTAAACCCAGCTCCTGTGTTTGTAGTGTTGCTCTTGGGTCCATCCTTTAGATTATTCCTTACAGGCGTGTTATTTGGGTCTTGAGTCGAATAACTTCTGTTATTTTTATTGATGACCACAACATAGATTCTCCCTGCGGAAAAAAAAGGCGCTGTTAGACTAACTTTAAACTTCCCAAAACTTAAACAACTCGCCCCCTCCCCCTGGTTAGCGATGACAACAGACCGCAAGATAGAAAATAAATAAATACAAAACTGATTAGCATTTAAATGAGCAGGTGAGTCCACATCCCACTCTCCTATCTTATTATCTCCTCCGTCAGGTGGATGGAGTGTTTTCATAGGGATCCGTTTCTTCAAACCGAGGCAGGAAGCTGAACAAAACAAGCGCTCGTCTTGCCAAGGAGGACTCCGCTGCCAGACAGCACGCAGCTACCAAAAAGTCCTCTTGGCTCCAATCTCAGCATTCCTGAAGCTGTTTGTTAAAAGATGGAAATATAAAAAAATCAAACATGTTTGGGGGGGATCTCAGCTGAAGTTTGTGAATCTCAACATTCATTTTCTACAGCCAAATCAGACACCCAGTGTAGCTCCTATTAGGGCTGGAATGGGTGTTTTATTGGGTAGTTTAGTGCTGCCAGGGGATGCATAAACATTTGCAAGAAATAGTAGACGGTGATGGACATTAAGTGGTCTCAGATGTAATCGGCAGAATACAAATATCCTGCACTGACCCGCCTGCAGAAAGAAATATGCTGTAAGTAATCAAGGTGAGGAGTCGTTAGATTCAAAAGTTTTATCGTATTCATGAGCGTTGGAAAAATTTGTGGAGAGAGGAAGAGAGGTCAGTCTTCAACAGTAAATTATAGTCCTTGTTTTAGTGAAGGACTAGAGAGAAGAAGAAGAACATACTCACTGATTATTTGGATGTTAGTAAGAGTTTTTAGATCACGCTCATTCTGTGTCAATTAATGTGCAATGTGAAACTACGAGCTAACTAAAGAGCGCTAACATTAGAATGCTAACACAACAATGCAGGACACGGGTGATTGCAGCTGGAGCCAAGGACGATTTTGTTGCTTGTACTTAATGGTGCTTAATTATGATGCGTTCTCATTGAGAACTGATAATGAGTGTGGCTGGAGGAGAAACAGCAGTTTGTTTTGGTTTCATGCTGGTGCTCAAGGGCGACATCTACTGGATCAAAAAGTTGCACGTTCTTCCTTTACTAATATAATAGAATTAGTTATTTATCTCCCTGTCTCATCCAAATATGCTCGCTGACACAAAAAGGGAAAAAAAAGGCTGTTATCACATTTCTGTTCAACCAGTGAAATGTGTATTTGAAACCATCTTTTTCACTGTTTCAAATATAAAATGAGAGGAAGAGCTGAACTAACCCTGTGTAATTGTGAATGTATAAGTATTCTATACACAGAAACCCGTTCGTCTGACCTCAGTCAGCGCTGAAAGCTGAGCTGAAGGATGAGAGTGTTTCATGATGATGGTCTTCAGCTATACAGACTGAAAAGCAACCCATAATACTCTCTATCTTATATTTCAGAGTCAGTACAGCTGTATTGTTAGGTACATTGACCTCTGACCTCGCTGCCTGTGTCTAAGTCATCACCTCTCTAAATTATTTTACTGTGAGAGCTCTCTCACACACACACACACATTCACACACACACACACACACACACACACACACACAGTATAGCCTTTGACATCTCCTGTCTCCATCTCCAAACTATATCATCTGACCCCATTCATTATATTGTGACCCGCACAAATAATACATTTCCTCGACTCACACAAAATATATGTCTGTTTTTTCAAAGTTCTCCTCTCCATGTTCAAAGTCTTTGTTTTCCGTTGGATTTTAAAATAGCAAAATAGTTTTTATCAATCAAACTTCAGTTAAAGGTCCAATCAGTGAGATATGATCAGACATTAAGGAAACATGCTATGTTGAAGTGCTGGCTTCTCTGACAACAATGCAGCAGCCAGTATGTCCTCCTTCTAACTTTAGATTCTGGACCTGAATGCTCTGGATTTGTTTGGACCAGAGAAGGTAGGCGGTTTTAAGGCACCCCCCACACAGCCATTTTGGACGCCCCTCGGTTTGCCAGATATGAGAGCAGTTATCAGGTCAAACCAGCAGGTGTTGCAGCGATGGAAGCGGGCAAGAGAAGTGTTTCAGATAGAAGTGATTGTACCCGACCTAAAAAGCCTCTGCATGTTTCTAATAAGCTCCACGAGCAGAAACGTGCTCAAACTAGGATCAATATTGGAGATGCTTTTGAAAAATAGAGAGAGGTTAGAACACAGAAAGGTTTACAGACCGATGCAGAGCTGGATAAACACTGAAGCTTCAGTGTCCACCACATGGCAACCTGCGTGAGCATCGACTCTAGAGAGGAGGGGGCGGGGGGAGTCAGCTCTCTACAATGTTTCAAATCTGGACTGCAGTACCCAATTTAAACACTAGGAGTCAGAGTTACTATTGCTTTTAACTTAGTGTGGCAATAGAACCTGCTCACACCTGGTATCAACATGTGGTTTTAAGGATCTGATCAAAAGTGAACAGCTTTGCATTTACAATGTGTCTCCAATCACCACTTGTGCTTAAGCCCCCGCTCATAATTTACAGTTGAAACGATCAAATGTGCAGGATAGCCTATGGTTACCTCATGCACCATCATTTTTTACCATGTGCAAGGTCGTTAACGCAGGAGATGCTGCTTCCTCCACTTGCATATTTTTCTCTAGGTAATTCTCACCTGTGAACTATATTTCTGAGACACTTGAACTCCTTCACTTGTGGTAGTAGCTCACTTTCAGGCTGAGGCTGGCAGTTTGTTTAAAGGCAGACTTCTCTGGCCTCAGGCAGCAAACCCTCCCAAGCACACCCAGGAGGGTTAGCAGAGGAATATAATGGGAGTATAAAACAAATAGAACCGATATATAATACTATGAATTTTACTGAGCCCCGGGAGGGACTAGGAACAGAAGGGTGGATATGGACTGGAAACAGATATCAGAGAAGTATACAGATGGCGAATAAATTAAAGGTGAAAACCCGTATTCTGGGCCGAGTCAGCCAACTCTCTCAGCTTTCTCTAAATTAATTATCACTAAATCAGCCACCAGTTCTATCTTAATAGTGAGGCATGTGAAGAAGCTTTCTGTGGAACTATGATCTCCTTCTTTCACACCGAAAGGAGCCAGCTGAGGTGACTCTGGCATCGGATCAGGATGCCTCCTCGTTGCCTCCCTTGGGAGGAGACCCAGGGGTCGACCCAGAGCTCACTGGAGGGATTATATCCCTTCTGGCCTGGGAGCGCATTGGGTGAATAAACTGTGAAACTGGTGAATAAATGTAGTAATATCAGCATGTATCAGAAATCAAATTAGCCGATACTGACAGTCACTTGATATGCTAATATCAGCCGATATTATCGACTGGCCGATAAAGCGGTCGGGCTCTAACAAAGAGAGATTCAAAGTGCTTTATAAAGTTAAAAACAGAACAAGAATGTATCATATTCAGAGAGACATTTCTTCAAAAACACTGTCACTCAATCACAATAATAATTTGGTCACCTACATCAATAAATAAAGTTGATGTTGATGAATAGTTATACATTTTCTTTCTTTTAAAGCCCACTCTCTGATTCTGGTCTTTCCTCTAAACTACTTTCCCTCTGCAGCCTTTCGTCTCCTCCCTCCCAGCCGGATCAGTCATATCTCTCAGCTTCCCTCCGTCTTTTTGCCCCTAAAGCCAATCTCTGTGTTCACTGTTCTAATTAGAGCGTTCAGTCCCAGTGACTCTGCCCCATACCTCCGCTCTGCTCGATGGGAGTTCTCCATGTTTAATAATGGATGAGAGCGAGTGATGGACCGCTGGGTTTGTGAGTGCATGTGTGTGTGTGTGTGTGTGTGTGTGTGTGTGTGTGTGTGTAAACAAGCAAGAGAGAAACACAGAGGGAATGAAAGGGTTGTCTTTGTGTTGTGTTTATCTGTTTCTGTCTTTGGGCGTGTGTGTTTAGCAGCGGTAATTGATCATTGTCATCTAGTCTACCGCCGGGAGGACCCCTTCATCTGAGCCAGGAAACCATCATTCTAGTCAGGCGTTTCAACGGGCACCATGGGGCCCTTTAGTCATTTAGCCCCAAGTAATGGGCTAACAGCAAGCAGCATCCTCCATTGCAGAAATGTCCTAAAAGTTGCAGTTCTCCAAGTCTCCACTAGAGGCTGTCTCCTGCAGTGAGTCAGTCCCCATAGAGCCCCATGTTTAAATGTCCTACTCCATCTGTTTACTTTATATTAAGGCTTAAAGTGATGTACAATTAGGGGGCGTGGCCTCTTTGAGTGACAGGGTGGTAGCTGCTAGCTGTCTGCTAGGTGTCACCTCAGCTAATCCAGTCACTGACCTTTAACCTCTGGGCTGTGTTTGCGCTGTTGGAGCCTTTTGGAGATTTTTTTCATGTAAATATCAGACTATTAATCTGTCTCTCTCTGAGCTTTATTGGACTAACAGACCATCCAGCAAGTCTGAGCTCCACTTTTTACAGCTAGTCAAAGTCTATTATTGTTTAATTTACATGTTAGCAAGAATTAGCTGCTAGCTGAGTCTGTGAGCCCCATTTTTGACATGTTAGCTTGTTTGGTGTTTGACGTATTTCTATGTGGCGGCCCATGTGCGGGGATGAGGATTGTTGTTGGCCTTGTCCTGCAGAGACGATGGAGGGTTAAAGTTTGACAAGCTCTCTTAGTGTCTTTAGCCTGATAAGCAGAGGCGTGTCCAGACGTTTCAGACGGCGGGGGGCCCAAGGGGCACTGACTTATGCAGGGGTTTGTATGTAGTTTGTGGGCACGTGCACCCACATAAATTTCACTTATTTACTCCACTGATGAAATGTAGGTTTGAGTAACACAGTTTGGTATCATATAAATCTTCTCATACTAGAACTGAGCTGAGGGGTCGGAGTCGAACCCAGGCTGCTCGCCTCGAGGACTATGGCCTCTGTAACTGGAGTGACCAACCCAATAGAATCTAATTCTGCAGGAAGCAGGATAGTAAACTAGCTCTATAATGAATCAGCCACAGGCATGGATATTAAAGCTTTGTTTGTCGACCACCAAAAAGCCAAACTGATGCTTTGCAAAGACACTGGAAAAGCCAGTGGGTGAAATCCCACATGGGCTCCACAAATGCAAGAAACAAACACCTGTAATGTACGCAAACAAGCTTTACAAACGAACACCTTGTGATATCTTCTAATTTAATGTCGCTGCCCTGGAAGCTGAAGTGTTACTGTTCGACAAAGTGTCTGTGCTCTGCAAGCTGGAGAGGAAAACGGAGAGCAGGCAAACAGGAGGTGAAAGCTTCATTAGGATGATCATTAAATATAGATAAACTCATTCCACAGATCAAAACAGAGACAGAGGAGCCGAGGCCGTAAACTGCGCCGGGGACGAGGGGGGAGAAGAAAGAAGAGGTGGGGGGGGGTAGTATATTACACAGAGAATCACATGGTAGATTTTGGTCTCGCAGGAAATTTCCCTACATCCTCATCTGTCTAGATTTAAAATCCCAGAAACAATTTGTTACAAGTCAATATTTGAGGGGGAAACTGCAGCAGCTGCAAACTGGTTTATAATATTTGCTTTCATTTCCCCCCTTTTTCTTGATTATGTTTTCTAGTTTTTACACTCATGGCAGCTTCTTGGAGCCTCTCCGCCAACCTCCAAGATGCCAGCTTGTGTGTCAGAGTGTGTATGAGAGGGTCTAATACACACAAAGAGAGAGACACATAAACACACACACACACACACACACACACACACACACACACACACACACACACACACACACACACACACACACACACACACACACACACACACACACACACACACACACACAGGGCCGTCTGAAAGCTGTTTGTCAGGAGGAGGTGACTTTAGTCGGACTGTGTCCTGTCTGGATCTGGAAGGACACACTGTTATTCCCAATGACACACACACACACACACACACACACACACACACACACACACACACACACAGACACACACACCTCTTCCTGTCGCTGGGCGTGTCTGGACCAGCAGGACAAAGTCACCTCTGAATGGCAATGATAAAAATATGTCCTTCTGTCCACCCCTTTGTTTATGTGTCCTCTGCTTTCACTCGCTATTAAGCATATCATGACTGAGTCACAAGAGATGTTCATGACCAGACTCAGACGATTAAATGATCAGTGAGGGCGGGAAGAAAATAAAAAAGACTTTGGCTCACATAAAAAGAAACGGACATTCTGAAGATCTTATATTCTACAAAGGGTTGTCTCATGTTTCGCAGCTTTACCGGGTGCAAGCCAAGCTGTGTCTCAGGTCTGACACAAATGAAACAATGAAATACATCTGACACCAAAAAGTCGTCTCTTTCCTCGTCCATCTTCAAGTTAGCTTCGTACGGTTGGAACCCAAACCCTATCTCAACTAGCATGTTATAAAGGACCCTCTCCAATGTAGCCATTTGGCCACAGCCTATAGCAAACAAGACGCTATAGGCGCTAGCAGAGTCAGATTTGCTCAAAATCCAGTAATATTGCTGAACCTTGTCCGTTGATGATATATTGACTTTAATAATAACTGCTTATAAGTGCTTTACCTATGTTCACTTCCTGTCAGCACCTGTGGTCACTTCCTGTCAGCACCTGTGTGTCTGATCAGATTTAAAGCTGTTTGTTTGCACTTCCTGACATGGTGTCCTCCTCTCTAAATTCTTACTCATGTTGTTCTTACTCTCTGATGTTCGTCACTTTGAATAAAAGCATCTGATAAATGGATTGCAAAAACAAACTCAGAAAACACACTTTTTGAATTTGTCATACCATAATACTCTTAATACAAACAGGATGAAAAATACGTGGTCCTCCCTGACTTATTCCCTTCTCACTAGGGATGTCCTGATCAGCTTTTAAGGTCCCCGATCCCGATCCGATTTTTTCATAAGAGAATCAGCCGATACCGAGTCCCAATCTGATACTTATATTTGCCTAGATAAGAGATGATCCACATTTTGTCAGAAATGCAGTGACGAGACGGCAGGGCATAGCGTGGATCCAAAAGCTCCAAAAGACGATTAAAACCTGCACGGAGATGGGCTGATTGTCCAAAGCGATGAATTCAACCACCTTCTCTGTAATCCTTTTGGCCTTTTCGCTGCCTCGAGGATATTTATCCTTCGTTTTAAAGTCCAGAGTTTGTTGCTTCGGTGCAGCAGCCTTTTGCTCTGTTGCATTAGCGAACAGAGCAAACATATTCTGTAGCATGTTTGGTTTTTAAATGTCTGGTGGTATTAAACGCAGCTCTAGTGCTACCACCGCGCGAAACGATGATATTGCAGACGTTGCAAGTGGCTGTTTGACTTGTTTTGCTCTCTATTTGAAAATACTTCCACACTGCTGACATTTTAGCCACGGTGTTGATACATGTGTGGTGTTGATACTACTCAGTCACTCACATGTTTGCGGTCTGCCGCAAATTGTGCTCAGTTTACATCAGCTGACGTAAACGATGGGGGTGAGCTGATCGGCCTCAAATGTTCATTCACCGATCAGTTAATAAATGCCCAAATTGGCTCCGATCCGATACTTGAGATCGGAATCTACTTCTTACCCTTAAACTCCATTAAACTAAGCCCATCTTCTTCTCTTTCCTCTCAGCTCTCCTTCTCCCCTTACCTTATCATTTCATATCACATTTTTTATCTGAATGTACATCTCCATCCTGCTCATTTCTCTGACTTCTTGTTCCCTCCGCTGTATTTATGCCTTTTTTATTGCCTTCTCTCTCTCTCTCTTACTCTCTCTCTCTCATCTTGTTTCTATGCCTTCATGGTGGTGTCAGGTGTTTGTCCACCACCTTGTGTCCTCGTTTAAGTGCTCTATAAATAAACTTGACTCCTTGTGTCTTTTCCTTCTCCTCTCCTCCCGTCATCATCCCTCCATCATCTCTCCTCCTCATCCTCCTCTCTGACCTCTTGTCAGTCAGCTCTGTCCTCAGCCAGCTGGCTCGTCAGCACTAATGAAAATCCTTTACACTTTATTAACCAGGACTAATGAAGCACCCCACCAGTCACTGTGTGTATCTGTGTGTGTGTGTGTGTGTGTGTGTGTGTGTGTGTGTGTGTGTGTGTGTGTGTGTGTGTGTGTGTGTGTGTGGACCAGTGGGCACGCACTGTAGCTGTTCCCACTCAACGTTCTTGAAGCCAAAATACGCCCATCTTGCGATTTTGACGTCATTTGGAGCCAGAGTCTGCGCTGTAGGGTCCGGGGGCAGGAGCCCTGGTAACACGCCCCGCCCACTTAGCGTACTGCCCTGATGACTTACGCAGCCCAGCTACGCCGAAAGCGCTCTGCCGGTCTACGAGTCTTATGAAGAAATGTGTAAGTACATCCCGCTATTTCGATCATTATTGAAAATACGTGGGCTGCTGGGTCCTTTGTTTTTGCCGAAATCGTTCTATATTTAAGCTAGGTTAGCACCACAGACCGTAGGCTACAGGTGGTAAGATATGTTGTATTTTGTTAGAAACTAATAGTTTGCAATGCGATTCATGTCTGCTTTTCTAATATGTTTAAGCAAACATGAAGTTCCTCGAGTGTCCACTAGAGGCTGGCTGCAGAAGCACAGGAAGTCACATACACACCCATTCTAAAAAGTCTGTTTTTACAGCAGAGATTAACATGTTTACAGCCTGGTTGAAAAAAACAAATAGGTCTGATTAGCTAGTGTCATCACTGACCGACACTGTACGGGGGGTGAATTTTTAAAAAACTTCTATGTTTTGAAAACGATACGAGTTATTCATAGTGAGGCGTGTAGCTGACATGATTGACAGGTGGCCGTGGTTTAACGGTTTGTGAGGACGGTTAAAACCCGCCTCAGCTTCAGCTCTCAGCCTGTCGTTAGGTTGACTGAAAGTTAGGCACCATTTCCAGCATGGAGACCGCCATCGATGGGACTCCAGCGCCCCCTGCAGGAACAGACGGGTGACGACATTCAGGCTTCGTTCATTAATATTTCCAGTCTATTGTTGTATCGCACACAGTAAGAGAAAATTCTGATCCTCTTCTTTGTAAACTACGGAAGCCCTGAGCAGACATACATTCATACACTTTATTTTGCTCTGTTATCCTGTGATAACGGGTGCATTTCGGTTGTTATCTCGACTTAAACTGGCGACACATAGACAATTTTGGCATCCATTTTGATCCCAAGCAAACTCTCAACGGGTCAAATCAGTAAAAAGTGGACTGGACACTCCGAGAGTCTGAGCCCAGCCTATAAGAAGTGGATGAAGGACTAGATTATCAACCTGAAGAAGAGATGGCTTTATTCACAAAGCAAAAGAAGTTGGACAATGAGGAGTTATTTATTGTCATGAAATGTAACGGAGCTTGTCAAATAAAGTATTCACTCGGCTTCATATTGCAAAGGACAGTCTGTGGTGAACTATTCTGTTTCTAGTTTTATAAAAGACCAATTCTCTGGCCCTTCAGACCCCCGTACTTTACTCTAAAAACAGCAGGGGAAACTCGACAACAAGCAATTACATCGAACAAGCAATTATTTGTGCTGAGATCTCCAGCACACACACACACACACACACACACACACACACACACACACACACACACACACATGCACATGGCATCAATAATGAACACACAGGCAGGCAGCACACATCCCTGTATCTCTCTAACACACACACACACACACACACACACACACACACACACGCACGCAGCAGGTCAGAGGGTCTGTGGGGTGCAATGAGGATTTGGCCACTTCTAAAAGGTCATGTCAAAACACATGATCTCATCGAGGCAGTGTGTGTGCGTGTTTGTTCAGATTGATGCGGGATGTCAGGTCTCTGTCAGAGGTCTTTCAGCCTGGCAGACACACACACACACACACACACACACACACACACACACACACACACTCAGAGATGGTCTGATAGAATCTTGGCTGGTGTTAAACCGTCACCAGGCGTTGAGCCAGGTGAACGCAGCCTCTCCAGCCGCCACGCTGCCTGGATGATGTCTGAACCAACCAAATAACATGAGGGATGAAGAGGGATGGCAGAGAGACATAAAGGGATGACTGACGAATGATTGTGGACAGATTGGAACGCAGCGATGATGTAATACGCTCGGGTGAGTGTGTGTGGATGTCGAGTCTTGGACTTCAGTGAAACTTTAAATATTTGCTTTCAGCCATCTTGGGAAACATTCATTAGTCTCTGCATTAACAACATTATACCTGTACTAATATATCAGTATTCTCAGGAATACAGCTGAACCCAAGTGCAGACCAACAACAACAGATGGAGATTTTATTCAGAAGCTTGCAGGGGAACGAGAAAGGGCCGCTGGTGGAGCCGTCCAGGGACCGTTGGGAGTTTACTGGCTGGCGGGCTTTGTCGGCCTAAAAATATAACTTAAGCCTGAAAGACACTTTAGGGACATTTCCAGGAATTTCTGTGCACGTGTGAAAACACTAAAAGCACAGTGCATTTAGGATTTGTGTCGACTAAAGTCATTTCAATCAGGAGAGACAAGTAAACGATTCAAAGATAAATATTTATTTCACATGATGATGTGATATTGAATGCTTGTCAGAGAATCTTTGCCGATTGGACGCCACAGGGAGACAGAGTGATTGAATTTGTCTGCCCTCAGTGGCAGCAAGAAATGAGTTCAGGCTTTCCTGGACACGTCTGTAGAGTCAGGGCCAATTCAACAGATAGAAGCAGGCATCTGTTGTTGAGTATTTTGGCCGACTGTGACCTCTGTAGTAGGGTTGCAAAATGAATGTTGGGACTTGGAGTATGTCTGGCCTGTAACTACGAGTCATGCTGCAGGTACACCACCCTAAACAGTCAACAGGAACTTTAATGCTCTGTGATTTCTAATGAACATTACAATGCATGATGGGAGTTGAAGTTTCTATCGGCATGAGCAGAACTAAACTACCATGGAGTGTCTTCTCTTATGCAGATAGAGAACCGTGTGTGTGTGTGTGTGTGTGTGTGTGTGTGTGTGTGTGTGTGTGTGTGTGTGTGTGTGTGTGTGTGTGTGTGTGTGTGTGTGTGTGTGTGTGTGTGTGTGTGTGCTTGTTGTGCATCATCTGTGCAGGTAGGCTTGGAAGGCAGCAGTCATTATGGAGGGTTAACAGAGTCCATTACTGCTGCATTAAGCTCTTTGTCACACCGGGAGGAACACAGGCGGCTGACTATTTATTTGATTAACATGCAAACACTCCCCTCCCACCTACACACACACACACACACACACACACACACACACACACACACACACACACACACACACACACACACACACACACACACACACACACACACACACACACTGAGAACATTATCGCTGTCATTATCTTCATGCTGCAGATAAAGAGCTCAGAACTGTACATCCTGCACGGCTTCATGGTTCCAGAAATTAAATGACGTTAATGTGGATGCTGATTATTAACGTCTGGACACAATGATTCAGATATTTTTCTGGCACACAGGGATGTACATTTTTACATAATAAAAAGGTTTACAGGAAGTCAAGAAGAAGAAAAAAGAAAACTGTTGAAGGATTGTAGGATTCCTGCTGCGATGCATCAATGATGTCGTTCTTTGAAGGCAAGAGGAGGAAAAACCCTGCCACCATAACAAAAAAAAAATCCTTAGTTTGTCTTGAGATGGTTAGAACACTCTTCCGTTAATCCCCTGAAACGTTTTCTTTGAAAACATTTAATTTTACCTTTGACTTCCTGTACATTTGATCAGTATGAACACAAATGTACCGTACCATGGGTACCATGCCAGAGTCCACCTGAAGAGGTGGTCTCAGGCCTGATTTATGTTTAGTGGACCACTATCATTCTTAACGGCTCCTGTCGCTTTAAAAAGCAGTCTTAGCCACGCAGCACGGCGCCGTTTCATCCTCTGAGCTGCATGGTAGATGTGGACGCAGGAAGAGGGCAGAATGGACTCAGCCCGCGAGTGGTTTCTATAGTTACTTCTTCTTCTTTCAACTTTTTGGCAGATTTGCAAACCAACTATGTGCATATTGCCACCTGCTGTATCAAACTGTTACTAATGTGAACGCAGACCAGCGGGAGAGGGGGGTACAAAACGCTCTGACTGCTAACATGATATGAAACTACCACTCTCTTGAAATTAAGATACCATTAAAACAACCTAAACATGGCAAATATAAATAGACAATCAATCTCTCACGCCTACAGCTCCTTTCAAAACACACACACACACGCGCGCACGACCTCTGCGGGCCTCATCTCCCGCCCTCTCTCAGCCTTTTATAGACTGATTTAAATTAACATCTGCTGCTCCATTAAAGAAAAAAAAACGAGCCTGGAGGATTCATTTCAATTAGAAAAAAAGAAAGAAAAAAAACAGATGATGACTTCATTCATTTGGAGGGGAGGTGAACTCTGAAAAGTAGGTCGCTTGGACCACCTGTGAGTACGAGAGAAACTAATTTATTCAGGTGTTGAAACTCGTTCTCTGACAGCGGCGTTGCGGTTATTTCACTAATTTCCGGTGTCGTTAGGCTTCGTTTAATCGAGTCATACCGAGAGACAGATTGTCTCAATTTGAGTAATGATATAAAAACTCAAGAAGTGTCAAAAGGGGCGACTGATAGCCTATGTTATGTTGCACTCCCTGTATGCAGAGGCTATAGAGAACAAACCATATGATGGGATTTTTGCTTTGGATTTTGGATCATTGCAGAAAATAAGCTCTGTGGCAAACACACGTCTCTGATGCGTCGGCGTTTTGTTCAGCAAGATAATCTTCACAAATGAACGCCATTTTTATGATGTTTGAAGCGTTAATGCAGCCGATAGAATCTAAAAGCTAACGTTATGCTATAGCGAACTACAGCATGGTCGGATGATTTTGACGACACGACCGTTATGCTTCCGACGATCGCGGATAAGCTCATCAGCGGTTTAGAGAAGCTAGCGAAACTGTACCTTAATTAATTGTTTATTAACCTAATATTCACCTTAACCCAAAGATTAACCCTACAGGAGACATCACAGACTAGTGAGCGAGCTTCCGGCGTTTTTTGTCCGGTATGATGACAACCACTGTAGTCTCATTTAGCCACTTGTTAGCAACCGCCTTTTTAAGGACGCGTAACAACTTCAAAATTCACAAGTGGAGGTGTTACCTAACGTAGTTTATATCGTCTAACAAAAAAAAGCTTGTGTTAACCACAGACCTTATTTCAGGCATCTAACCACAAACCCATTCAAAATCCCAACTGACTTTTAGACGATAGACCCCATGGCGCTAAAATGCTAACTTACATCCTGGTTTTAGGACTCATTCCTATGGCGCATTCCTATTTCTACAGTCCTGATCGCAAATACGACCTCTGCTCTTTTCTGCATGCCATCCTCCGCTCTCTCCTCCGGGGAACAAAAAGCTTCTCTAACTGTCACGATTAGTGGATACCCCAGGATACCTTTTAGTCTATAAGAATATGTCCACAGAAGCATAACTGAGGCCGTGACCATCGTGGGTGCTTTCACTAACTGTCCTCTAATCTGCAGGTGGGCGTCTACAGTTCAGCTCAGCTTTAAAGAATTGATGTCATACGTGTTTCTTCTTCTGCATTCTGTACATTTGGCAGCCTCACCAGGACCCCTCGAGTGATTTGTTCTGGGGCTCGTCCATCTCTAAGCCCTGTAAACCCCCTCACATCCCCCCCTATACGAGCACACGGGCTCACAATTAGCCTCCCACTCGGTGCCTTCTTCAGATCTAACCGCTCTCTCTTGTGTGTATGTATGTTGACATATTTGGTGTAGCATTAATCCTTTTGGCACACCTACGCTGCTCTTTGGATGATTATTAAAGTGTCACATCACATTTGGCTCCAGAGTCGACGATTGACGACGCTCTGAAGGGAGCTTAAATACAATGACACGGAGATACCTGAGATACTATACACACATAAACAAAGTAATGACACATTTTGTCTTTGGTTGTTTTGTAGCTTCTGCAGCAGTTTGGAAGGAAAAGCTATGAGGTTAAAATGAGACTTTTAGCTTCAACTCTCGGCTCTTTATCGAAGCATTTCTCTCAATTCTCAACCTCTTTCTTTGCTCTGTGGTGGGTTTATGACATTTATTTATAGTGTTTATTTATTTTTATTTTACAGGGACATTGCATATTAATAAACATTTCAGTAAATATGCCAGAGTTAGCCAAAAGGATAATTTTCATCTGTTGTCCCTGGCCAGATTTTATAAAAGGCCCCCTAAAAAAAAAAAAAAAAAATTCAAACATTGCTAAAAGCTACAAAAACAAGTATTAGTAAAAGCACATATCCAGTAACCTAATAAAAAAGAAATGTAACGTGCACACAACAAGACAACATGTAACACTATACAATAAACACGTACAAATTACAAATTACACAAGGCCACATAAAAAACATTTAATGAGCTATACCTGAAGCTCACCTCAACAGACAACTAACACGCAGGACACATTCATTTAAAAAACAGGACACATTCATCAACAACCAGACACAAGGGGGCAGATGTGGTTATCAAATAGCCAGAGTTTCAGATTTGAACCAAATGAACGATATGTGTTGCACTCTCTGATAACTGTTGGGATGTTGTTCCATTCACGTGTGGCTGTAACAGAAAACGCAGACTGACTAAAAACACACTTCCTTAGAGGAATAATGCAGTCGCCTCTTGAGACACCCCCTGTGAAGTGATGTGTGTTTGTTCATATGCTTACAAACTCTCTGAGTGGGGGAGGGGCCAAACCATGTGTGATTTTATAAAGGAGGCATGCATTTTTGTGTTTATTCATGTTCTCCCAGCTCAGGAGGTTGTATTTTTTTTGGTTGTAACAGTGATGGAATTGCTTTGGTTTTTTGTCTAAAACTTTTATTGTCTGTTTATTCAAAGACTGTACTGGTTTTAATGTGGTGTGACTTGCCTGAGATCAGCTTGTCAAACAGTAGGTCATATATGAGAAAATCATTGAATGCATGTACATCTTGGCTGCTTCAGTGGACATGGAGTTTCTGATAAATCTGAAGTTGGCAAGGTTAAATTTAATTTGTTTACAGACTTTTTTTTACATGTGCTTTAAAGTTCAGGTTGGAGTCAAGTATAATGCCAAGGTATTTGAATTATTTTACAATCTGTAGTTTTTCTTCTGACACAAGTATATCTGGATCGGATATCTGGTTTGAGTCATGTGTTTTAGTGAAGAACATACCAACAGTTTTAGACATGTTAAGTTGGAGACAGCACTGATTAAGCCATACTGTAATTTTGACCATTGCGGTTGTTAGTTTTGAAGCAACTTCTGCTTTTGTTAAACCATGCACATACAAAACTGTATCGTCAGCATACATTTGAATGTTAACTTCAGGACACACAGATGGCAGGTCATTTACATACAAGCAGAATAAAAGTGGGCCCAGTATAGATCCCTGCGGAACGCCCGTGGACAAGAAGAGGGCGTCAGATTGATAATTAAGTATTTGCACACTTTGAGAGCGGTTGGAGAGATATGATTCTACCCATTTAAATGCATCAGCAGAGAAATTAAAGGTGGACAACTTAGATAGAAGAACCCTGTGATTTACAGTGTCAAATGCTTTTCTGAGATCCAGAAAGACAGCACCAACAATGCCACGGTTATCTAGCAGTGATTTGAAAAAAAATGAATGAAGAAGCAATTAGCTGTCTCTGTTGAGTGGTTGGATCTGAATCCAAACTGCATTGGATGCAGGTGATATGAGCTGTTGTTCAGGTGATGTATAATTTGTTCAGCCGCCCATTTCTCTGCAACTTTAGACATAATAGGAAGAATGCTGATGGGCCTATAATTGCAGGGTGATTGGGGATCATCAGATTTGTAAATTGGTGAAATAACGACAGATTTCCACACCCTTGGGAATTCACCCTGTGATATTGAGAGATTAATGATTTTGGTGATGGGTTTGGCTAATGCTGCACCAAGATCCTTAACCATTGTTGTGTCCATCCCAAAATCATCTTTTGCTTTTGATGGCTTGAGGGATCTAATCATTTCTGTGATCTTTGATTCACTAACATTTATAAAATGGAAAGCTGGCTCTGTTTTGTTTGCCAAGCACAGATTAACCTGCTTAGCAGAGAAGCTCTGTGCAATAGTTGTTACAGAATCGACAAAGTGTCAATTAAGAGCTCCAGCTACTTCAGCTGGATCCTTAGTCAGGTTTCCATTCAGGCTAAGTTCAATTTTTTTTCCTGCTTTGGTTTGTTGACCCAGGAGCTTTTTTAACTGACTCCGTATTAATTTAAAATTTCCCCTCGCCTCATTGATTATTGTCATAAAAACATCAGCCCTAGCCTTCCTCAACCCTGTTATCACCTTATTTCTTAACATGGCAAAATTAAATTTGTCGCGGAACAATCTGGTCTTA
The DNA here is from genome assembly GCF_963930695.1 of Labrus bergylta. Taxonomy (NCBI): domain Eukaryota; kingdom Metazoa; phylum Chordata; class Actinopteri; order Labriformes; family Labridae; genus Labrus; species Labrus bergylta. The sequence continues at coordinate 24,264,718 of NC_089199.1, forward strand.
GTGGTCATTTTCAGTGCCAGATCTCGCTCTTTCATCAGTTTTAAAATATCAGAATTTATCCAGGGAAGATTGTTCTTTTTATTCCTATACTTAAACTTACGAGAAAATTCTGTGATGACACCATGCACTTTACTTGAGAATATTTGACTGCCCTCCTGCAAGTTTTTTCCTAAGAGCAAATCATTCCAATTGACGCTATTTATAGTGTTTTTAAAACATTCCTGCTTGTTCTTAGGAATTCAAAGAGATTCATTCTCTTTGGCAATTGATGGGCTAAATCTCGTTTTTGTTAATTTTCTGATCACCAGAATAAGATTGTGGTCAGATATCCCAGTGATCATATTGAGAGATTTAGTAATTCTCTCAGGTCTATTACTAAATACCAAGTCAATCTGAGTTCTGGTGGATTGGGTTATTCTTGTTGGACCGTTGATCAGCTGTGAGAGATCTAAACCATCAGTTATTTGTTTGAGGTTCTTTCTAGTAGCCTTATCTTCCCAATTAACATTAAAATCACCCATTATTATCACCTCTTTTTAAAAAAAAAAAAATTACACTCTACAAGCATGTTTTGGAACTTTTCATAGGGTAGGGTTATTTGCAGAGGGTGAGCGGTAAATTACAATCAGGACAAAAGACATTTGTGGTGACAAAGTGATATTCAAGCCAATTCATTCCAACTCACAATTTGACCAAGTTAATTCATTGCATTGAATACTATCCTTCACATAAACCATGACCCCGCCTCCCTTTAATGTCACTCTATCTCTTCTGAAGATTTGATAGCCAGGTACCTCTAATGCTGCAGATGGCGAGTTTTCATGCAGCCAAGTCTCAGACAAGCATAGAAAATCTAGATTTTGAGTCCATTAGAAGATGTTGAATTTGGTCACTTTTTGATTTTAAACTTCGAATGTTAAGATGTCCCCCAAATAGACCTTTGGGTTTTGATTTGGGATCCCATATTATTCTCGAGTGATTGACAGCTTGAAAGACATTCCACTTCCGTTTTTTTTTTTTATTGCTTGGTTAATGATTAGTTTCCTTTTTGGATCAGCTGTATGCCTTCTGGCTACACGTGGATTAATGTTTTGGTTAAAGTTACATTCGCCAACAGTCAGAGTTTTTACTGATCGTGTGGGAGGATCGTCACCTTTGATGTTTGTTGCCAAAGTACAAACACGGGGAAACGCCGTCCTTGCAACGCTCCCTGACAGCGCTGGTGCAGACGCCAGCACACCTGGTACGATCCACGGACACACACTGCCATCCCCGCTCACCGAAATCCCCGCAACGCTGGACGCCACATCCCCGGCAGACTGCAGGTTCCCCATGGCACTCAGGTAGAAGATGCTGTTACTCCTCCTAGT